>NC_051184.2:115389793-115609792 GCF_013339695.2 Rhipicephalus sanguineus
CTGGAACCGAAGGAAGGCCAACGGGTCCTCAGGGTTGCCGCCTTCTGCTGCCAATGCTGGTTCGAGTGGCCCACCGCCTCCAGTGGTGCCCTGATGCGACTGCGGTGACAACATGGCTGTGTCACTGGGAACGCTCCTCGGGGTGTCCTCAGACTCTTCCGCTGCACCCTGGCTCTCTTCTGCCGGGTCCTGCTGTGACGGAGGGATGCCCTGCATGCAGTTGTCACGCACGTTACTTCAAGGAGCAGCGTGCCAAGCGGGAATATCTTACTTCAAAGCATTGTAGATACAGCCAACTGCCGATTTTTCGGACGTCCGAATTTCCGGACATGCTCGAAAATTCGGACGCTTTCGCGGCACCGTCACCAGCCCCATAGACTTCGATGTATCAGAACGTCCGAAATTTCGGACACTGAAGCTATTCTGCGTCCGATTTTTCGGACTTTCTACCCAAATTGCAGGTCCGAAAGGCATTATTTGAAGCCCCCACCTCTGCCGTGCCTATTATCTCGTAGGTTCGAACCAGCGCTTTCGCAAGTCGATCTGTTTGAGACAGTAGCAGAGTCCGAAAGTCAGCTTTGCCGCAATGTCAAAGCGTTATGGGGTGAAGCAGACCAGAAATTCAAAGGGGCCCCTATCGCGGCGCCGTGCGGCGATGTTACGAATATGCAGCGGAAATATACGGAGGCGTGATGGCGGCAGCTGGCAAATGCGCCAGTACGGCTTAATCGCTGACAGCCCTTACGATAAGCATCTTCAGTTAACCGCTCGGTAGTGCACGTGGCCTAGCGCAGTTGCATGCATACTGCACGCATTTAATAGGCGAGAACCCAAATGCGCTGTGGCGAGAACCCATTCCTGCTGCGTCTTTGTGCGAGACTGCTAAGTGTGCCGCATAGACGCGTTGCCTTCACGGACGAAACCAGCTTGCGATTGCCGCGCCCGTGTGCGGTCAGGAACTAAGTGCACATCACAAACCCCTTTCATGATAAATGCGTACATACGATACAGCAACAGTAATGTGACGGCGTCAGCTTAGTTGGCGATGTGCTGCACACAACTAGAAACGATCGGCTGGACACGGCAGCAAATGCTGCGTATTGGCAACGATTCGGTGATGTGTGTGCGCATCGTTTACATGCGCACACGCATTGGAGAAAGCCGGACGAGTCGTCCACTCTTCCGCCACAGTCTTTTTGTTCCGCATCATCGTTTACAAACACTTCATGCTAGCTAGCCATAATCTATTCCGCACTTTGCTGTTATCAGCGGCGCTCATCACGAGAAGCAAAAGTGGGGGTTGGCACATACGTAGTTAAATGGGGTTCGCGGCAGGTACCGAATGTATTTGCGAGAGCCTGGGCGCGCACCAAAATGCCTGATAATTGTACTGGGAAGCATTAAAGCTATTTCGGACGTGGCTGGGGCGATCTGACCGCTTCAGCTAAATAAAATTGCATGAATTCGATTTTTCAGACTGCCCGATTTTTCGGACGATTTCGCGGTCCCTAGGCTGTCCGAAAAATCGGCAGTTGACTGTAGTTTTATTGTGCTGAAAACAAAAACAAAAAAATAAAAATTATACTAGGGTATGTTCAGTCTTGATCACTCTTCCCAACATGCCCAAATGTCCACAAAGAGATTGACAAGCATAATTCCAAATACTGTATTTACTCGAATCTGACGCGCACCTTTTTTCCGGAAAAACGAGTCCAAAAATCACATGCGCGTTAGAATCGAGTACAAAAAAAAAAAAAGAAAGAAAGAAAGAAACTCGGTTATCGTATTGCCATCGACATTTCAAAATGGCCGCCTCCTACGCGCCTTGGCCATTTCTGCCATTTTTTCAGTTCGTACGTGTGCTGAGGAGATTGTCATCCTGTTCTGCGTTCGCATCGACGGTATGGAAGTGCCGACTCCAATACTCGACGAGTGTACCACGATGCCGCATTTAAAAGAATACTTATTACATGTGCAGAGAGACGGACGGAAATCGGGCCGCATCGCGGTCGTTCGGATATAAGTTCGGAGTTCCCGAAAACATGCGTGCGAGACTGGCGCAAACAGAAGCAGATTTTTTACAGCAAAGCTTCACGAAAAGGTTTCAGTGGACCAAAGCAGGGCCGGTTTCCCGAAATCGAAGAGTGTTGACAGCGACAAGGAGTTGTCCGACAGCGACGAGGACTGATCCTACACGACTCGTATCGCCGCCGTAGTGGTGACAGTTTTAGCGGCAAGGCCTGCTTTTTGACTTTGTGTTTTACTTTTTGAAACTTCAGTTCTTTAAGGGGGGACGTGGCAATGAAAACTATCTTTGTTATTTATGAAGATAAAGTGATGAAATTTGGCATGCAGATGTGATATATTGTGCTGATATCATAGCTGAAATCGATTTTGAGCTATCTTCTGTAGTTCTTGAGTTACAACACTTGATACACTCTCATTGTCATCCCAAAAATAATTAATAAATTAGACATAAGTTCATCAAGATTTTTGCATAAAGATATTCACAAGGGCCCATTCTGTGCCGTAATGCTATTAGTTTATTTTTTAATGTTCAAATGAGCACACACAAAAATTTTTGAAATTTCTTGTACATATTGTCTTACTAACAACTTTTACAAAAAGCCAATTATAGAACTCTGTATGACGTACAGACAAATATGGACAGCTTTACGGCACTCACCAATGTCTCAGGACTTAAGCACAGAAAACGGAATGGTTATATCTTTATTTGTTGTGAAATGGCACAGGGATGACTGACAGCAACTGTTCAAAAAATGAAAGCTGAGAAAATGGAGCTCGAAGAAAATGGAGCTAAAAGCTAAGAAAATGGAACTCGGAAGAAAGATGGTTTTATTTTTCATTGGAGAAATGCAGCTTTGCGGCTATCTTGAGCTCTATCTGTCCTCTTTATGATGACATCAATATGGTGGCACTGTGCCAAGGGAAAACTTCAGATTTGCATTTTCTAAAGCCCAATTTTCTGATAGTTTTCGATGACAGCACACTAGTAAAATGCTTTTTTTTTCAACTTCTACTGCTTATTTTGGTCTAATATTTCACCATGACTTAAAACATGGTCTCAGGATTGCAGAAAAAAATAAATTGAAGAATTGAACAATTTGACCAAATTTACCATTCTCATTGCCACGTCCCCCCTTAAAACCTAAATACTTGTTCTTCTGAATGTGCGAAGTTTGACTCCTACGGACTTTTTTTGTTCTTTTCTCTCACGAAAAATGGGTGCGCGTTACAATCGATGTATTACTTTTTTTTTTTTGGTCGCGGAAAACGGGTGCGCGTTACAATCGAGGGCGCGGTAGAATCGAGTAAATATGGTAGTACTGGCATGCGCTAAAGCAATGCTGCTGTCCCTCAAAACAAAATATGGTGATAACTAAGTTTGCAGCATCTCAGCTGAAATGAAAACAACCAACGTGTTCACAGAGCCTGCACTTTTATTTGAAATTGAGAAAGGTGCCAAGACCTTGGCTTCTACATCTCCTAAAGCTTTGCATTCACTGCTGCTAGCTTGGCCATATTATTTTTTAGATTGGCCATAATAAAAAAATTTTTTTTTTATCTATAGAATTTTTGTTGCACATAAGCACACGCTTTTTTCTTCTTTTCTTCGGAAGCTAATGATTTAGTGATGTTCTCTTGTACTGAATACCAATAAGGTTCCCAGTTTGATAGTGATCCTGCATTTTGCAACAATCTTACTGCACAAAAACTTTTACTTTCCAGTATTTCTTAAGAATACAGGACTGTACCAAGTTTACAACATGTGGGTTATTGTAAGGCCAATCTGCGCGACAGGCAAAGGACCGCGCACTAGAGCACTGCATGGGCCGATTTTTCCGGCCCGGGCCCGGCTCGGCCTGAAAACCCCATGCTTTGGCACGCCCGAGCCCGAGCCCGGCCCGGTGTTCTTAAATGTGGCCCGTACCCGGCCCAGGCCCGAAAGCTTTGGGCCCAGCCCGGCCCGGCCCGTTTAGGACACGGCCCGCTGGCAACGGGTAAAGCTCTTCGACGGTGCACGTTATTGTGCCCGTCGCCGTGCGCTCTTTTCCCTTGTTTCTGTTTGCTGTTTTCGTGCTATGCTTACATCTGCAATGACGTTCGACAGAATCTAATGAGTATACGTGACTTTAGGAGCTATGTGCGGTAATTCTAGCATATGCCATGTATGATGTCAACGTAGACTGCGTCCGCGCGTGTTGGTGTTGTTTGGGCGTTTGTACTCGCATGTGTTTAACTGAGTATTTAAGGATTAAATAATTAAAGTGATTTTTTCAACCCCCCTTGGTATTTGAGTGACGTTTTTTATTATAATTAAGGTATCTTCAAGAATGGGATGACTAATTGAACTTCCGCTTCTTTTAGGTTTCTTCGCGAAAGTCGCGCCGCTTTTTTGGGGCTTCTTTTGTGACGAGTTTTTAGGTCAGTGGCATCTGGCAACTCTGACATTGTGGCTCAGCAATGGCGCAAATTAGGCAAAAAAGACCCTTTTGGACAGTATGGAGCAGCAATTTCCAGTTGGCGCAGACTGGTGCAATTTGCACAGGTTTCCCACCCCTGCCTATATGGTATGATCATCCTGTACAAAGGGTTGGCAGCCAAAGACCACATTTCTTAAACTTTTGGCTGGTTGCCTGGATTTCTCATTTCTTTCTTGCAATCATGCCCGGATGATCTCACTTGAGTGCCCCAATAGTCTTGTTTGAGTGCCTGGATAACGAAGCTGTCTTTAGGCTCAAAGTGGCTTGAAGGCCGCCCACAATGTTAGCTAGAAGCATGGCAATAGCAGACAATAACAAAGCCAGTGTGCTTTCATCCTGGTTCTTTGACCAGTCGTTTTCAGGGGTTCAAGCAAGTTTGGGAAATAGTCCATTCGGGGTGTCCTAGCAACAATGAATCCTTACGTCAAGTTGATTTAAAGCCAACACAGATTACTTGCATAAAGAAAGCAAACATGTCTTGTGTATAGTGGCCGACATATTGCAGCAGTAAGATGAGAAGCAGATAAGGTGAAGTCACCGTCAGGAGGTACTCGACGGCCCGGTCGGGATTGTTGAAGCTGGCGCGCAAGGCCCTCTCCACCTGTGGCCGCTCATAGCCCATCTCCATGATCTGCTGCACCATGCGCTCGTACTCGTCACCCATGACCAGTGCCGAGGCAGCCATGGCCAGGCCCGTGTCCCCAGTCTCAGTCACTGGCCGTCTGCAACAGAGACATTTTAATATGGCACATTGTTACGAAATAAAAGAGCCTAGTCTCAGAAAACGTCTGCCCATATTAAGTTAACCCTCTATTGCACAATTGATTAAATCATGAAGGAAAAAATTTCTTTTGCTAAGCAATCCTATTTTGCATCAAGAGAAAGCGTTCTGAAAAAAATTACATTTATTGGACACACAGAAATGAAGGTATTGGTATGTGCCAAATGTGGCACATTGTGCAAATCCACAGAAAAGCTTTCCGCATTAAAGGGAGTGACACCTTTTTTCGAAGGGCAGTTTACTCTGCCATACAAATCTCCTGTATGCAGAGACGGCTCCGAGCAAGTGTTAAGCTCAGCAAATGCCGATAAGATATTTTTTTATTTTGATATTAAAAGTCAATTTTTTTCCATGGTGCACCTACAGACATTGACACTAGCTTGATGTCGGGCTACAGTACCAATTCTGGTGACTTCACGCAGCAGTCTGGCTAGTTTTGATGACGTCAGGTTCCAAAACTTCCAAGATGGCTCCTTGTGCGTCACCAAAACATTCAAAATGGCTACCTGTGCGTCACCAACGGAGCCACGGTGCGGAGCGGCTGTGGAAACATCACTATATATTGTGTGAGCACGTGATGAGAAGCTCATACCGTGTTGTGACGTCAGGGTACAGTAGGAACCGAAACTAGCTTTTAAAAGCATACTGTAATTACTTTTTCAGGGTGCACTCCTGCTTAGCACTACCTTTTCTAGACTCTTGAGCCTTTCATATGACGCAAAAAGACCACAACTGAAAAACTGAACTCGCAAGAAATCGGTGCGCATTAGAGTTGAGTAAATGCGGTACATTTTTCTCAGACAGTAGGAGAGGCATCACACGAAGCAGGCTCAACGTAAAATTGCATCATATAGCCGAGGTTTTCAACACAAATTTCAAGGGGGTTTTGCCTGAACCAAACCGATTCGATCGTAAAATACGGGTCATCGCAAGACCCAGGGATGTATAATGGAGGTTCCACTGCACCTGGTCTGGCTTTTGAGCCGCATATGCTTTACAGCAGCGCATCATGCTTTGCCACTGCTAGCTAGATTCTCGGCCTCACTCACGAGGTTGGTGTGGTTGCCGCAGAATGTGCCGGTGACTGCACTGGACTTTTGGAGGCGCCGCTGGGTGTCTCCACCGGCTTTTGGGCTTCTGCAGCCGGCTGCTTCACAGAGGCAGGCGAGGCCGTCCCTGCAGATGCCACCGTCGACGTCGCACCAGGCCCCGGTGTTTTAGCCGTTGCATCGACAGACTGTTTAGGCTGGGTGCACAAGAAAAAGACAACAAGGACTACACATTGAAACCAATTGGCGTCCACGTTTGTAGACATGACTTTACGTGCTGGCCCGCATCAACGCGCGGGTGAATAAAGACGCTCACTGACTAGTGGTGTCACAGCTGTCTGCCGCCGATGTTTCCTAGAACATATCTGTTTTGAAAGCTTAATCATTTTGGCACCGGGGGTGAGCAATCTCCCACAAAATATGTAGTCTGAGCACATGCATGCACACTGGCTCCCTCCAAAATGCAAGTCAAAATTCCTTGTGCAATGCATCATGCTTGTTTCTGGAGAACATGCACAGGACAGCCGTATGAAGACTTAAAAAAAAAACATCTATCGCTAAAAATTTTGCCCATTCTTGTCGTATGCACTGCACCACCATGCATGAAAAAGCCACATGCACATATGTGAGGGCTGGGCTTTCGTCCTCGTGAAATGCATCGCGATGCAGCGCAAGTTGAACTCATGCGCTGTTGTGCCAGTGCAGTCTTTATTATATTGCTAATAGCTTTCTTGGCATCCTGTTGGCTGTTCAGTAGTAAGTGTTTGCTGGTATTTTCTCATGTCTGAAGTTAGTGACACTAAGTTGCAAATTGTGATCACTGTTTACAAAGAAAACATTAATTTCGTAAATACGTGAAACAACACCTGTTACACTATAAAGCAGCAGATTTTGCAATGCATATCGCATAGGTGTACAGCTGTGCCAATGATTTTGTGAAGGGTAACGAATTGCAGTGTGGGTTAAAATTGCTAAAATTAGCTAACTTGAGCAAACCAGCTTTCGTGGGTGCTGCGTAAATTTTTTTTGTTTTACATGCAAAGATTTTCAGTCCAGAGAATGAAGATGACATGGAGGAGATGTTGAGGCCACTTATTTCTTCTAACAGAATTCAGTAGCGACAAAGATGACAAACCGACACATTCAAATTCATGGTTCAAGCCAACCGGGTGATGAAAACTGCAGTGACAAGGAGGAAGATGCTGAGCAGCCTGCCTCCGTACTAACGAGGTCAAGTGACCCCTCACCTTCTCCTGCTGGCCAGACTAAGGTGGTGCTCTTTGGAAGAAGACACCTTTCGCCACAAAGTCTGGCCTACCTGGAACCAGTGACTGCCGATATTCTTGTTGATGTCAAGACACCTTTGCCATATTTTTTTAGACTAACTTAATGCAACAATTTTTTAGAATGCTGCTGGAAAAATGGGCATGTGCCTCACGCCCAGGCACGGAATAAATTTGCAAGCAATCCCACAAAAGATCAAGCAGCTTTCAGGTATTCACTGATCCTGGACTGCATCTGATCGCCGAGGCACTTTGTGCATCACCAAAGAGCATTGAAAGAAAAAAAAAAAAAAAAAACGTACCCCAAAATCAAGCCGCAGATAAGTCTCTGGGTGTGTCACAGATATGTAGCATAGATTAAACTTGGATGACCACTGGCCATCAGTGTCATCTGAATATCACTGCAGTCTTTCAGATAGTACTTCTTGTACTGGCGCACATTGTGATAAGTGCAACTTACAAGCACAAGATTAATTGCTTTTGGAGCCGCTAGTGAACCTTGGAGGATGCTTAAGCTTCACCTCTAAGAGTAGGACGCAAAAGCGTAATCGAATCCCATTAGCATCACCTTCCCCATCGCTTGCTAGGCGTTGCTTCTCGGACACCTCAGGCAAGGAAAAGAATGTCTGAACTGAGAGTAACGTTGGCTGCATTAAAGGGCCAGTAAACAACCCCAATGTCCAAAAATTGTAATGAAAAGAAATATGCGCACTTTTGCTATGTGAACATGCTGCCGCAAGAATTTTGCGAGTACGTGCTATAATAAGGAAGTTACAGGGGTTAGAACATCCGTTTCAGCTGGTTTCAAATTTTCGCGCGGCCTCACCACCCTTCTCCGCCACATGGAGGAAAAGGCGTAGCACGTCGTCGTGACTCCGCCCACTTCGGCAACGTGACACGACGTCAACAACTGACGTCACGGGCGAGCTCGATCAGTCGCAATGCACTTCCGCTTGCTGCGGCTCCTGGTTGTTTATTGTTTATATTGTCGCACGTGCTCCGTAACGTGACGGGCAGTTTTCGGCTCTTCACTATTTTTAAACCTTTGTGACAGTTCACAATGCAGCAGGAATGCGTGCTTGCTTTCCGAGACGTCGAAGGGGCGCGAGAGCAAAGCCTGGAGAACCCCGCTTGCCGCGCGAGCAAGCGCGACCCGTCCGAGCTACCGGAGATTCCCCTCTCCCCACTCGATTTGCAGCCGGCAACTGAACAACGCTTCGTCTCATGTCAAAGGCGAAGTGCGTGCAGGTGCTATGCAGTGCGAGGAATATACGCGTGACAACTGCGTGGCCGAAACTGCATCACCGCAGGGCCAAAAAACAAGGCGCAGTTTCGTAGCGGTGGGTGGGAACAGGAACTGACGTTAACTTGATAATTGTTTGTTGAGACCTGGTTTAGACCAATCGACGAGCTCAGTGCTACGTCAACTCGGCGATCGCCGAGTTGACGTCACTGCGCGTACGAGGAGGATTGGTCAGGCGTAGGAAAGAAGCGCGGGAATTGTTTTTCGAAATGAAGGGTCTGCGCGACGCGCAGCGCTGTAATATTCGGAAAACGTGATCGCCGCGGTCTACTGTACGGATTAGCGAGCTTGTTTGGCGGGTGTAAAAAAAAAGTCGCAGCCTGTTTACGGGCCCTTTAAATTCTCTTAGAATGCATGCCTACTGCAAGTACAGTTGCAAAGTCAGAGATGTGATTGATTGATGACACTTTGGCGTAGCTTCTGGAGCAGTTATTCCATGCAATTCTTTGTTACTATTGGAAAAAACAAACTATTCTGATGATGTTTGTGCTTTCAGTAGTTGTATGCAAAGTAAATGCTTTAGTGCTTGATGGAAAGAATCACTGGGTTTTGGGGGCAATTAACAAAACACACTTAAAATTCGATCCAACAATACCAGATTTTATGAAGTTCCAGATTTAAAGACGAAATTTCGATTACCCAGCAGATAGCAATCAGTGGGCTCAGTCACGGCCGCTTCAAGGAACGACGCACGGAGTGCGGCCTGTTACATCGCGGGGGTTTGTATGTGGTGTTTTGGTGGGGGTCCTAATGGCATTAGTGCTGGCTTCCCCCGGGAAGCCAGCACTAATCAGTGGCGGACGGCATTCTCTGTACGGATTGGAGAGTCTTCGCCGAGGAGATGCATCTCCCCGTCCCGTCGTGGGTGCAACCCGCCGATGTCGCCCGCTAAGGGGGGAGTGAGCGTCGTCTCCGGATCAAAATAAAGTTCTTTGCCTGCCTGCATGACCTTGCTTCTCGCCTGCACGTTTTTTTTTGTTTTTTTTTTTTTGTGCATACACGTGGTAGTGCAGGAGCGTCGAGATTCTTGTCGTGTTACACGTGGCGCTATGCCGCGCAACTGTTGCGTGCCGCTGTGTAATACGAATGCAAGAAAGGACCCGTTAATCCGATACCACGAGTTCCCGTGTGACGCAGAGCACTGTAACGCATGGCTAAGAAACATTTCTCGCCAGAGATCAAAAGGAAAAGCAAGCCTTTGGGAGCCAAGCGACAGGTCTTTGGTGTGTTCACTACACTTCACATAATATAATAATATCTGGGGTTTTAACGTCCCAAAACCACGATACGATTATGAGATAGGCCGTTGTGGCGGGCTCCGGAAATTTCGACCACCTGGGGTTCTTTAACGTGCACCTAAATCTAGGCACACGGGCCTGAAACATTTTCGCCTCCACGTTTCCATGAATAGAGAATGTATACTTTTGAGGGAAAAACACGCATTTCTTTTCAAATGTAAAAAAATAATTCATTATACTGTGATGCCAAATCTGGAACACAATTGAAGAGCAATGCATACCCTGGTGGTTGAATATGTCCAGGTTTCCCTTCCACCTCACGGTCACACAAGCATTTTGCATTACATTCTACATACAAAAGAATGAAGCAAATTTTAATTGGAAATAACTTCATATCACTTTGTTCTGCGCTCTGCAAACAAGCGCTGTGAATCTCAAAAACGTAATACATCCGAAGCAGATCCAAAGCCTGTACTTCCCATCATTCCCATGGTGGCTCAAGCGCCACTGAAGGAGCCAGCATAGACACTAGCGCCAGATTCCTTTATGAAGTATGAAGCTCTATGGGTGGCCTCAAGATGAAGCTACAGATATTTCATGCGCCGGCAGTGCGATTGCCGATGATAGACGCCGCCAAACCTGAATACCTGGTGCAGTAAATGCAATTTAGCACCCTTCGGCACAGTTGACGTAGGAGTGGAATCACTGTCTATTTTAATGTATTTTTCAGATTTCAAAAATTTAATCTTCAAAAAATGCGCTCTTACCGCAGTATGCACAAACCAACCTCACCCTTATCCTAAGTGCTCGTTACCTTACCAGCTCCTTACTGCGTTTCAAGCACAGACCTTGCCTTCGGTGGCCCTCTTTAGCCCAACTAAAGTTCAAGAAAAGGGAGCCTCCGTAAGGTAGCTTCCAAGGTACCTTACCCAACCCAACATGGTGATTGCGTGCTTGTGTTCAAAGCACGACATCTGCAACATTAAAAACAAAGCCTCGAAGCAATGTGCGAGCAATCGCACATGTAGTATTTCATCGAGGTGACACATCACGGCATGGCGATGGAGCCGACATGGCTGTGTCACTATCTCAACACACATCGAGGAGCCTATCGGCAATATGTCGCTGTTTTCGCTGCTCTTAAGTACACTCTAAAAAAAGAACGAGTGAAAAGGGTGTCTTCTCGCCCCGCAAAAATAGTCGTCATCTGGCGTGCCTTTCTGTGCATTATCGACGCGTGCCTGGCACTTCCTGGTCCCGAATGTCATGCGCGTTATTGACATGACACAACATTCTTGATAGGAAAGTGGCGAGCACCGGGTTTTCAAGAAAGGAAACGAAAGCAGGCCAGATGACGATTACTATTGTGGGACAAAATGATGCCCTTCTTACACAGTCTTAGAGTGTAGCAAGTAGTGAAAACAGAGCAGAGAGAACAGGCGCTCACCTGTAGGAAACACTTCTTTCGTGTAGTCAGCCTTCCCTTTTTGTTTGAAGTTATCCCAACAAGTCCACAGCTAGACCTTGGTGCATAAATGTAATGGCAAAAGTGCTAACAACAGCTGAAGTCAACACATTTAAGGCAAGCATAAAACCATACCCATTTATTAGAGGAAAACTGAATTGGAACACATTCAAAAAGACGTAATATTCACCTCACGAGCACACACGTCACTAACACACATGCACTTTGGTTCACTTGTTTCGCACACACTTTCTGTTCCTCTACCGCAATCGCACATGCAGTGCTCGCTCTTTGACGGCCGGCAGAACATGGCCACAAAACAGTAGCCACATGAGGACATTCCGGGAATTCAGCCTCTTTCTCTCGATGACACTCATTGCATGAAGGAAAAAAGGCACGCCGCGTACGGCACATTGACCCCCAAGCTCAACCTGGAGAACGCTCAAATGCCCTTTATGCTCTCTTACAAAAGCAAACACACATTGAACATACCCAAATGGAATGACGTTAGGCTGACATGAAATTTAGCAAGCATGTTATTGTGATGGCTAAGCCACATGGTGGCCAGCCAAAAAAGAATGTTGAGTCAAGAACGGACAAACTGCCTGTCAAGCATTGGTGGTGATTGTTTGTAGGGGTGCCGGTGCACAGTTTCATTAAGCTTTTGTAGTAGGAATAAATTATACGGACACACACGGATAACTCCAGCATAAAAGTGTGCGGAGCCTCGATCCCATGACAGTCACTTACTCGGATAAGGGCGCCTTTCGTAAGGTACCCGTAAGGTGGATTTCTGAGAGGTCCCTTTACCTGTTCTTGACTTATCCCTACGAAAAGCCGCCTTTACACGTAAGGAAAGGAGTGTTTGTAAATATGATGATTAGACCATCACTTTTTTTTTTTTACTGTGACTGCACTTGTTTACCCGCATAGCCTTAAAGGAGCCATGAACCATTTTTCCAAGTGATCAAGGAATGACCTCAGTATCAGAGTCTATTGCCTCATGAATCGAATGCTGCAAAAATTTCTCAAGTCCGTCAAAAACAGAGGAGTTACGGGTGTTTGTCTGCGCTTTAAGCGCTTTCCCTCTTCTCTCATCCAGATGAGCGGCCTGGAAGCCACACAGGGAGAGATGGCCCGAGCAAAAAAAAGTAAAGTCAGCAGCATGCATCATGATCTTGAGTGTGCGTGATAAAACGAGATCACTCTTTCCCGTTATTTCTTTTTTCGCAAGTGTGGCTCACTGTGTAATGTTAGCTGACTATGGAGCACTGTGCCAGCACATGGCGGCACCCCATGGCAAGAAGCACATCTGATCCAAACGCCGCACCTAATTTATGTCTGCTATTGGCCAGTAGCATGCTACCCACTGTTCAATGTCAAACAGCGGGCCCGCAAAGCAAGTGAGGATGGGCCTCTGTATGAAAAAAAAGGGTGTGGGATGCCGTGTCGATGGAAGGACGCATTCCAATATAAAACGTAACAAGTGTTTATGAACGGAGTAGCAGCAGCGGGGCGAGCATACCGACGCTGCGCTCAGTCGGGTAGCGAAGGAATGATTACTTCCGAGCTTGGCAGCTTGGTTTTAAAGCCACCGTCGGTGACGTAAGCCTCCGGTGACGCTGCGGTGGCGGTGTCCCTTATTGGAGGCGTGGTGTAGCATGAAGCCGTGTCACGCCGGGCTAGATAGTGACGAGGCGGAGGCTGCGCCGGTTTGTGCGCAGTGTGTTGCCACATCACACCCCCCCCCCCCCCCCCCCCCCCGCGGAGTACAGAGCCCTCAGGGTCTGTAGAAACCTGGGAGGAGTACCAGACGTCCAGAGCGTGTCGTGACCGGAGCGGGCTGCGACGTCGGTGGCTGTGGATGTATGCCTGTGGATGGAGTGGCGCTGTCCGGTTCGTTCGCAGCGATGTATGCGGGCTTGAGCCGGTCAATCGAGACGCGGACGTCGTTCCTGTTCAGGCGCAGAGTGAAATTTTTGTTGTCGCGATGGACGACCGGGTAGGGTCCGGTGTAGGGTGGCTGGAAAGGCCTGCGGACGGTGTGGTCGCGGAGGAAAGTGTGCGTGCACGATGCTAGCTCCTTGAAGATGAAAGGTGTAGGCTTGCAGTGGTGGGCTGCAGGTGACGGGCGTAAGGCGGCGATGGTGTGTCGGAGCCGGGCGACGAAGTCGGTGGGATCTGACGTCGTAGTGCTGGATGGCTGTGCAGCGAGAAATTCACCTGGGAGACTGAGTGGTTCCCCATAGACGAGCTCTGCTGGTGTAGCGTGGATGTCTGGCTTGAAGGTGGCGCGAAGACCGAGGATGACGGCTGGATTGGCCTCGAGCCAGGTTGAGTCCGGGTGGCACGTAATGGCTGCTTTGAATTGTCGGTGAAACGATCGATCATTCCGTTGGCGCAGGGGTGGTAACTGGTGGTCCTCAAGCGTTCAAAACCGACGGTCAGCCCGTGGAGCCTGAAAAGGTGCGACTCGAACTGTCGTCCTTGGTCGGTGGTTACGCGGCGGGGGGCGCCGAAACGAGCAATCCAGCCGGTGAAGAAGGCCGAGGCGACGTCTTCCGCGGTGATTCCCTCGAGGGGCCATGCCTCGGGCCATCGAGTGTACCTATCGATAGCGGTGAGGCAGTAGCGGTAGGGGCCAGCCGGGGGAAAGGGTCCTATGATGTAAAGGTGGACGTGCTCAAACCAACCAGAGGGCTGAGGGAATGTTCCGACTGGTGACGTGACGTGCCTGGTGACTTTAGCGCGTTGGCACTGAATGCAGGAGCGCGCCCAGGTGCGACAATCCCGCTGCATGGAGGGCCAGACGTAGCGGTCAGCCACGAGGCGTGTAGAGGCGCGTATGCCGGGATGGCTGAGGTTGTGGAGCTGGTTGAAAAGACCACGACGATGGGACAGGGGCACATAGGCACATGCTCATGCTTCGTCCTGTCGACATGTCGCAACAGATTGTGGTTGTCGACCCTGGCATGGGGACTTGTTGCAGCTGTAGTGAGGACCTGCCCTTGAGAAGTTCCTGCAGTTCGGAGTCTGTAGTCTGAGCCTCGGCGAGGACGTCCGCTGTTATCTGCACCGAGCTGATGGCTGCTACACGTGAAAGCGCGTCAGCGACCACGTTGTCTTTCCCGCTGACATGTTGGATGTCGGTGGTGAACTGTGCAATGAACGAGAGTTGGTTCTGCTGTACAGGCGGGAGTTCGTTGCAACATTGAGAGAAGGCGTAGGTAAGGGGCTTGTGGTCTGTATAGATGGTGCAGTTCTGTGCTTCGAGAATATGGCAAAAGTGTTGCACTGCTTTGTATATCGCCAGAAGTTCTCTGTAGTAGGCTGGTAAATTTGTCGGGGCGGTAGTCGTGGTTTCGTCAGTGGAACTGGCAGTTGAAGGGGTCGTTTTCTGAGCTGCGAGTTTCTTGGAGAAGAACGCCAAGGGATGCCAGGTGTTGTCCACGCGTTGCATAAGGGCGGCGCCGATGGCGAAGCTAGATGCGTCCGTGAAGAGTCCCAAGGGAGCGTCTGGCACGGGATGGTGGGAGCATGGCGGTGCAGAGGGCGGCTTTGCATTCTTCGAAAGCTTTCGTTAACGTCGGTGTCCACGTAACAGGTTGATTTCCTCGTAGCCCAGCCAAAGCGTCATGGAGGGGAGCCTGGTAGTCGGCTGCGTGTGGCAAGAAACGCCCGTAGAAGTTCAGCATGCCAAGGAAACGGCGAAGGTCTTTAGCGGTGGTGGGTTGAGAGTAACTTTGCAGGTCCGAGATGCGTTCGGGCAAGGGCCAAGTTCCCTCAGATGAAACTTCGTGGCCGAGGAAGTGGGCGACGGAAGCGCCTAGCGTACTCTTTTGAGTATTGACGAGTAGACCGTGGTCATCGAGGCGTTGGAACAGCATACGAAGGTGGCTGTGGTGCTCTTCGGCGTCGCGGGAGAATACCAGTATGTCGTCAAGGTAAACGAAGCAGAAGTTGAGGCCGCGGACGACTTCGTCGATGAAGCGCTGAAAGGTTTGTCCAGCGTTCCTCAGCCCGAAGCTCATGAAGGGAAACTCGAACAAGCCAAAGGGAGTGATGATTGTGGTTTTCGGGACGTCATCCGGATTGACGGGTATCTGTGTGTAGGCCTTCACCAAGTCTAGTACGGAGAACACGTGGCAGCCATGAATGCGATGGGCGAAGTCCTGTATGTGGTGGACGGGGTACCTGTTCGGGATGGTGCGTGCGTTGAGGGCACGGTAGTCCCCACAGGGCCGCCAGCCTTCGGTCTTCTTTAGAACAAGGTGAAGTGGCGAGGCCCATGGACCATCAGACCGGCGGGCGATTCCTTCGCAGAGCACGGCCTCGAACTCTGCTTTGGCTATGCGCATGCGGTCCGGGGCGAGGCGACGAGCGCGGCAGAAAACCGGGGGACCTGAAGTGGTCCGGATGTAGTGCACGGTGGTGTGCTGCACTTTGCGTGGCAGTCCGCTGGGGCACGTTAATCCGGGAAATTCTGCGAGGATGGCGTGGTATGGCGAATGGTTGTCAACACCGAGTACCTTGATGCTTGGCTGTTGGGCGGTCGTTCGCTGGCCTGGTATGGAATGTTCCGTTGTCGCGTCGATGAGGAGGTCGTTGCGGCAGTCCGGAAGGAGGTTGTAGAGGGCCAGAAAGTCTGAGCCGATGATTGGCCCGGCGAAGTCGGCGATGACAAAGTTCCAGTGAAGGTCACGGCGTAAGTTTCTGAGCTGGATGTGCAGGCGGAGCGAGCCGTACGTCTTGATGGTGGAGCGGTTTGCCGCACTGAGCTCGAAAGACGTAGGCGGACGAGGACCTTGAAGATGGGATCGCGGGTAGCAGCAAATGTCGGAACCGCTGTCGACAAGGAAACGCTGCTTCGTGATTTGGTCAGTGACGAAGATGTGACGGCCTCTGGGTTGGCAGCTCGCGGCCGTCTCTACAAGCTGCCATTGGCGTTTTCCGCATGCCCAGCGGAACAGGGGGCTCGACATTGCCGGGCTCTGTCCCCGAAGCGTCGGTGGTAGTAACACGGGCGGCCGTTGTTGTCGGATTGCCGCGAGGAAGTGGTGTTACAGTCGCGGCTTTGTGAGTGGCGGTGCTGGTGCATTGGAAGACCTTCACCCAGGCGTTGTTCAATGAAGGTGAGCTGCCGGTCTATGTCGTTTATACGGCGTGCAAGCTCGGTGGTGTTCAGCGGTGTGGCGACAGCCTGGATGGTGGGCAACAACTGCGGCAAGGAGACCTCGATGACGCAATCAGCAACCTCGGCAAGTTGGTCTAGAGGTAGCGTCAGCTGAGCCCGCAGAATTGCCTGAACGTGCAGTGGAAGTCGTTGGAGCCAGAGTGATCGCAGGAAAGATTCCTGGACTTCCATGTTACGCGCGTGAGCACGCATGTGGCGGAGTAACTGCGAAGGTTTGTGCTCTGCAAGTTCTGCGGACTGAAGTTGTCACACTTTCTGGTCTTCCGAGAGTGACAGCCGGCGGACGAGTTTGGTCTTGAGGTATTCGTACAGGTTGGCCGTTGGTGGGTTGGCAAGGATATCCCGGACCTCGTTGGCGTAGCGGGCGTCCAGGTGGGCGACGACGTAGTCGTAGCGGGTCCGGTCTTGTGTGATGCGTGCCAGGGAGAACTGGGCCTCGACTTGGGCGAACCATACCTCGGGCGAGTCTGCCCAAAATGGCGGAAGCTTGACAGAGACACGCCAAACGTCCAGGTTGGAAGCGGCCGCAGTGGTAGCAGCATCTGCGTTGACAGCGACCGTTAGAACGGAGCTTTGGGGGGCGTAGTCCACAAGAGGCTGTGCGGAATCGCCGGGCGAATGCGGTCCGTTTTGCATGCGCTGCTGCTGTTCCTGAAGTTGCTGTTGAATTTGTTCCACTTGCTGCCGAAGAGCGGCAAGGGCTTCCATGTCGGCCATAGCGGTGCGGTTTGTTCGGTTTCCGGGTCACCAGATGTGGGATGCCGTGTCGATGGAAGGACGCATCCCAACATAAAACGTAACAACTGTTTATTAACGGAGTAGCAGCAGCGGGGCGAGCGTACCGACGCTGCGCTCAGTCGGGTAGCGAAGGAATGATTACTTCCGAGCTTGGCAGCTTGGTTTTAAAGCCACCGTCGGTGACGTAAGCCTCCGGTGACGCTGTCCCTTATCGGAGGCGTGGTGTAGCATGAAGCCGTGTCACGCCGGGCTAGATAGTGACGAGGCGGAGGCTGCGCCGGTTTGTGCGCAGTGTGTTGCCACAAGGGCATAACTTCTGTAAGCACGAAAGACACCAAAGACCACGAAGAACACAGGACAAGCGCTTGTCCTGTGTTCTTCGTGGTCTTACGTGTATTTCGCACTTATAGAAGCTATGGATCAGTACCAACTAGCCCGATCTCAGTGCCTTCTGAAAAAAGGGTGCCCGTGAAAACAGCAGATTTGTGTTCCGCTTGTAAGCTCTCCTTCCCGTGCAAGATTTAATAACTATTTTTGGAGTCTTAAGTCCCAAAGCCATGATATGATTATGAGGGATGCCATAGTGGAGGGCTCCGGAAATTTTCAGCATCTGGTGTTCTTCAACATGGACCTAAATTAATTAAAATTAAGTACACGGGCCTCTAGCATCTCGCCTCCATCAATACGTGGCTGCTGCGGCTGAAATTCGATTCCGCGAATCCTGGCTTGGCTGATATGTTCATAGCAGTGTTTCCTATCTGCACGATGTGTTTTCTCACCAAGCCTGAGGAGTGGTCCGTGACCCCTTTAAGTGTCACTCCATGTCTCGAGGTGCACTCCCTCTAAGTACACTCCACTTGCTCGCTTGAAAAGGGCATTAGTAAACCCATGGTTCGCAAAGTTCCAAGTACTGCTAACCAGCAAGGATAAACATTTACTTTTAGAGCACACAAAATATTAAAGAATGGCTTAGCTTTATATAGAGGAGTATTTGACATAAATGGACCTTTTTCCAAACACCA
The DNA here is from genome assembly GCF_013339695.2 of Rhipicephalus sanguineus. Classification (NCBI taxonomy): domain Eukaryota; kingdom Metazoa; phylum Arthropoda; class Arachnida; order Ixodida; family Ixodidae; genus Rhipicephalus; species Rhipicephalus sanguineus. The sequence continues at coordinate 115,408,372 of NC_051184.2, forward strand.
CGGCTTTCCCTGGTGGCAAAGTGTGGCGACAGGGTGCAGCAGCCAACATGCGTCCACAGGAATTAACAAGACTCTAATGCAAGCGAGTTGGTTTATGATCTCAAGCCAGTTTTCTCAGAGTGAGACGGACGAGGCCGAAAAGACCGAGACACGTCTGTATCTTATTGCGTCTCGGTCTTTTTGTCCTTGTTCATTTCGCGCTAAAGAAACTGGCTCAAGTTCAAAGGAATGTGAAGGCGACGTGCGAAATTGCATTTTTTTTCCGAACCTCTTGCCTATACATGGTGATCAGTTGGGACATGCTACTGTGCATACTGTTCAACCTTCGGAAAGCATTTCACGAGGACTTTACAAAAGCATGCAACAGAAGCACAGAAAAGGTGGCCAGCGAGTCTTCTATCTTGAAGGCTATGCTTTGCCGCCCTGCAAACGCCAAACAGGCGTAGCTCTCAAACTTAGCACGATGATTGCCCACAAAGGTAAGGGAGCAGCGTATTTCCCTTACTAATGAAACAGTTATAGTGCTATAATGACCGAATATATGCCGATTTGATGTGAATTTTGACTTTTTTTTCTCACGTTCGTGCATTTGTATTGAGGATTGCAATCTGAGAAACGGTTGGGAGAAATCAGGAAGCTTACACATTGGCTGCTGCCTTAAAACAGCATAATAATATTAGTTGAGGTTTTACATCCTAAAACCACAATATAATTATGAGGGACACCGCAGTGGAGGGCTCAGTTTGACAATCTGGTGTTCTTTAACGTGCACGTAACTCTAAGTACACGGGCCTCTAGCATTTTGCCTCCATCGAAACGCAGCCACAGCAGCCGGGATTCAAACCCGCAACCTTCGGGTCAGCTGTTGAGCACCGTGACTAGACCGCCATGGCGGGTGACCTAAAACAGCAAGAAAATGTTTCCCGATGCTGTCACGACAGCCACTCAATGGCTGTTGTGCACACAACAGCGACGCCAGCGTGCTTTCATCAGGGCTCTTGGACCGGCCATCGCTAGGGGGTCACATGACTTTAGGAAAAGGTCCATTCACTCAGAAAAGCCACAACCATGACGAGGCCTCACCTTGGTCACCATGATGACCACAAACTTCTTTTCGTCAATGTCATATTCGCTCATTTTGGAGTCATCGCTTAGGATTTTACCTGTGAAAGAACAGGAAAAAAATGCATCATGAATACGTTGCCGGTGCTGGTTGGCCATTTTTCAATGGCTCTTTATGTCATGCACGAAGTCCTTTTTTTCTTTAATAAAAGGTTTCTAGTGCGTCTGGTATTAAAGGGGTGCTTCATGAAGTTCGGCAGTTGCAAACAGAAAAGCAAAATGTGTACAGATCATGGAGTGATATTGCATCTGTAAGGCATTTCATCAACGTGCAATGGACATTACCTACTTTTCAAATCAGCTCACACCTCATGCAGGGTTGCCAGGTTTGGCTACTTTGCACCAATTTGTCAACTTTTTTTGGGCCAGTGGCGGCAGAAAAAAGGTCTTGGCTACTTGGCTCCTTTTTGGCTACTTTCTTGTTCCCTCAATTTGAGCCCAGTTGTCAACATCTGGCGGCATCGCAGCTGCTGGCGTTTGTGTATGTGGTGCCAAAACATGGCAGCCAAAGTGTGCTTCCAGCTCCTAAAATCTTATTTAGCAATTTGATTACGCACATAATGAACTTTAGTTAAAAGGGTGGCTCAGTGGCCTAAGCAGGGTAAGGGCCAATAGTGGCGATCATAAAATAAATATAAAAAGTCCACCCTTATAACCTGCCAGTCAAGCAGGCCTCGCGCACGAAAAAAAATTGTTTTTGGATACCTGGCTGGGACTCAGGGAGAACTGTTTCATGAGGCCTTATTTTGCAGATCACCTATTGCTGAACGCGGCTTTAAACCACAATTTGAAGAGAATAGTAATATAATAATATCTGGGGTTTGGCGTCCCAAAACCACCATATGATTATGAGAGACGCCGTAGTGGAGGGCTCCGGAAATTTCGACCACCTGGGTTCTTTAACGTGCACCTAAATCTAAGTACACAGCCCTCAAACATTTTCGCCTCCATTGAAAATGCAGCCGCGGCGACCGGGATTCGATCCCGCAACCTTCGGGTCAGCAGTTGAGCGCCATAACCACTAGACCACCGTGGCGGGGCGAAGAGAATAGTAATCGAAAGCGCTCCACATCTAGGACGGTCTGCTTCCATCGACATCAGAAATCGGATATCAGACATTTTAAGGAACACTGAAAAATCGGGACGCAAGAGGCGAAGGCGGCAACACAAGCTCTCACTAACAATAGTTGTTGGTGAGCGCTTGTGTTGTTGCATTCGTGTCTTGTGTCCTTGTTTTTTAGTGCTTTCTTTAGAATGTCGTACTAACTCACCCAACAATCAACCCTTCCAGGATATCCGACAAACTGCTTGTACCATTTCTTAGGCTTAGGTATGGACTGCGACTCTGGACTCGTCATCACGGCGAAAGAAATTATTGTGAAAGTGGCTACAATTTATGCTTCAATGTCAGCAACTGTGATTTTGAGCGCATTCGTCATGCCGTAGAATCATTTTTATTGGCGCAACTTCTTGTCATATTAAGAAAAGTAATGCAAGACATGTGAAGAGAGTCATTTTTGCAACAGCGCAAGCACTTCATTGTCATGCAAGAAATCAACAATTTATGTTGAAATCTCGGCAATTCTGATTTTGAAGTGATCATGCTGCAGATATTTACATTTTCACCAAAAGGCTTTGGCACTTAGTCATTTAAATAAAAATGTCAAAGTGGTTTTCACACATGCATGGCTACTTTTGGCCAGTTTTACTGCCCTTGGTTCAAGGTGGCTACTTGCTGGCTAGTTTTTCCAATTTTTTGGCTATTTTTTGTCTTTTCGACCTGGCAACCTTGACCTAATGTGTTACTGTTGCACTTAAAATAGTACTGGCATGTAAATTTTACGTCTTGTTTTTTCCATCTTAAGAAGTAGCTAACAGCCTCTTATCCCACTTGAAACTACGTTTGCTGATACGTTTGCTCGAACTTGCGATGGTTAATTATTCGGACATGTTTCTATTCGCCCGGAGATCGAGCGGAGTCGCCGTCTGGCAGCTTGTGACTGAACCACACCTAGTGTGGATAGCGCCCTGCGTCATCTGCTAGCCGCGGCGTGTTTGCAAGCGCACATACGTCATGCAAGTCCTCGAAAGGCAGTTTGTTCCGTTGTGTTAGCACAAGCTTAACTTCGTGTACGTATAGACCTTTTCGCAGGAGAGAAAAAAATGCTGCCATGCTGGGCTGTGCGCGGCAGTACAAAGGCTGACGTCACAGCCTCGGCAGTGCATTTTTGGGGGGTCATGGCTATTTAGCGCAGCCCTGAGAGAATTATGGAGGTGCCCAGAGAGCCGTCTGTGAAAAGGTCTATAGCCATCACCATGTACAGAAGCATTTGGCCTTGCCAGGTTGCATATGCATTGTAATAAGACCAGTGAGTGCAGTTGTGGAGAGTGCAGTGTGTGATCGTCGTACAGTGCGTTCGCCAGAATCATTGGGCGCCGCTTTGTGGTTCAAGCACATCGTAATGCACTTGGCGCTGTTCTGAACATGACGAGTAGCAAATATCGTATGAATGCAGTGTTTTGGCGACCCAGTGGTAAACAAAAACAAGGCTCTAAGCCATGCACTTGCGCGACTTTCATTTATCGGTTACGTGACGAGCTTTATGTGCTAAAGATGTCCTTTTATTGTATAGTCATGGTCACATTCCAACAAGTGAAGTCTGACTCTTCGGTACTCAAATATTCCCCTAAAAACAATAGAAAATTGGAAAAACACCGGTGTATTTCAATTTAGGTTTGCATTAAAAAGACCGGATGGCCTTACAAGCCTTTGTAATGCCTTAAAAATTAATGCCTTGTAAGTAGTGCCTTACAATCGTATCGTGGTAATTTCACACAAAACCTCTTTTTTATTTTTCAATATCTTGAGCTTTTGTGTGGCGTTATAGATTGGTGGAAGGCAGCAGACATCATTGGCTAGAAACAGACACACTTTTGTCCTATAAATTAACCGCATCTTTGTTGCATCACTGTCATGCAGGTAATCAATCGAAGAAAGCTCTGTGCTGAACTGTTACGTTTTTACACTGTTACTGGAATAAAAACAAGGGCGTACACGTGAAGCATATTCATAGCGCTAAAGCGCTGATAGCCACGTAGCTTTTCTCACTATATTTCTTATCAACTGTCCATATGTCATGGAGAACTGCAGAAAAAAAATACGGGCGTGTTTTGTGCACACAGTGCGCTAGGTGCTATTCGGTAGCCCAATAAGCAAGAAGTAAATATACGCAATTAGTTCAGCCACGCAACAGTAGTACGCAGTGGGCGGAACACAAGCTAAACATGTACAAATAAAACAGCAAAAAAACGTTATGAAGTGCAAAAACGCATACTATCACCGAAGACGAGTATCCTGTTCATTGGCAGGTTGTGCTTTCTCACAAATAATATTAACGTTCGGCGGGCTTCGTGCATCGATTCGGCAATGGAGAACGCACATATACCAGTAGGCTGCAGTCAACGCGTTTTATTCACCGGCAATCGGCTCAAACCGCTCACAGCGAAGCGCCACTGTGTAAATTTGTACACACGCCGCCGACCGCCTATCCACACTAACCCAGCGACAGTGCTGCCACCTGTAGCCCAATCTTAGGGCAAATAGCGCCCAGTCCCAGTTGCAGTTTTCGAGAGCGCTGAGGGAAGCGGGACCTAGCGTGGTTTGCAAACACTGCTGGTCATGTGAACATACATAGCAGTGACACACACACCATGCACACCACACACAGCGTCGTGTGCATGTGAGCACCGCATTGAAAACTGCGCGAGAGTTTGCATGCAAGTAGCATGGCAGCAAACACGAACTAGTGATGTAGGCAATTGTTGGTTGTCTACGCTCAAGCCAAGTTGATGCCGATGTTGTGAGGTGCTCTGTTTTGCATACATTGTGCAGCACAGCTGTGTCGCACCGTGCATGGCGTTGTGGCTTAATCAGGATGCCCACACGAGCACTGTTTCATGTGTGGACTAATTCTTTGTCCGTAATTGTGACTTTGGTGGCCTTACGATCAAGCTGCACGTTTTCACGTGCCAGCGGTGCGATTTCCAGTTTAGACACCGTCAAACCCAAGGCTCGGGCGTAGTTTGGCACTGTTTACGTCGATTTTATCCCAATGGCAAAGTAAATTCAATTTGGTGCACTTTGGCGCAGTTGGCACAGGAGTGGAATCCTTGGAAATATATCCTAATCTATATTAATCATTCATATTATGTAAATGATTGTGCGTAATCACACAAGTCTACCTCGCAAGTTTGAAATTTTGAAATTTTTTGAAGTTTGAAATTTTGAAGGAGACGTGCCACGGGCACGTCACCTTCAAAATTTTGTGTCAGCAACACAAAACTTAGGGACACTGAAGACAAAAATTGTTCTCAGATTGGTCGGGAAACTACTCTCTTGTGACACCAAAAGTGTCACTCTTGAAATGAAAAAAAAAAATGCTAGCAAGGAAACATACAAGGTTAACTACAGGGGGTGATGCCACCTTCGAGGTTCCTACTCCAAAACGTCACAGACTTTGGTGGTTTCTGCTAAGGCCTATTTAATTATTGCTGTGACTGAGTGATGAGACAAGGTAGCATTAACAACAACTGTTTAATGTGTGAAGAAAAGTAAGTAACGCGGCTGCAGGCTGGCTTTGCAGGCATGGTCTGAGAGGGTGCAGCCCTTCACAGTGTCTCATGTGACAGTTTCCCCAATCGCGTGGTGCGGATCCATAATACGGTGTGGCAACATACTCTCTCCTTGTGTTCTTTCAAGTGGCCCTTGTCACAGGTTAGGCCAACATGAGAGCTCTCATGACTTGTTCGCTTCTTGTTATTGCTGCAGATGTATGTTGGTACGTCGAGTGAGATTTCCAGCCATGCTCACTGCATACGAACGAAGCGCGTGAGCTGCTCCGTCAATGGTCCTTGTGGTTAGAGCACCGGGCAGGATGCAGATGACTGTCTGCAGTTGAGCAGGATCTCTCCCATAGGTCCTGTGTCACTGACTGTATTCTAAGCACCGTTTGAGCATGCAGGCTTTGTTTTGCTTCCTAAATGTCCTGGTGCTCCCGTATTCTTGGTGCCACGGGCACGTTGGTTTTTAGGTGCCTTCACTGAGGAGTTCCACAGGTGTGAAACCCTTTCCTGGGGTATCTGTATGAGCGAGCAGAGCCTTGTGTATGTTTGCTGATTTCTCGAGCAGCTGTTTAGCAGTCTGAACAGTTCTTTCTGTAGCGTCGTCGCTCTGAGGGAAGTAGGGGCTGCTGGTTATGTGACATCATCCCCATTGCTTCACAAACACGCTGAACTGTGCCGAAGCAAATTGAAGGTCATTGTCCGATCGTATGACCACCCACGGCTGCTGGATGAAAAAGCTGTACAGCCGGCCGCGTGCTCCGAAAGTGGCGTGACAGGGCTAGTTTATCGGACCACTGCTGCGGTGCCACCGGAGGATGTGCGGCGTGCTTGCAACAGTTATGCTTGAGCGTGTGCACCTTCATGTGACAATCGAAATCTTCCCTTAATGTCCATATAGTGTGAACACATCGGTTAGTTCCCGATATTGCTTGTAGATACCTGCAGCTCTTGTGGAATTTTCAGTGTTGCCCAAGATGCAACTTTGCACACTGATTGCTTTTTTGCAGAACTAATCGTGGGCATAATGGCACACATGCTCCTTTCTCTCTATGTTTTATGTTACCGGCCCACTGCACGTGTAGCTGCTGCCTTGCGCAAACTGCACCAGAATGTCTGAGAACAATCAAGATTATTTTAGGCCGTGCATCGGACTTCTTGCGTCTGGACTTTGGCACGCGAAACCCTCGATGATTGGCCTCACATGTGAAAATTTGTTCGCACTGTGCAGTTGCCACTGCTACACCACCCCTGTCGTTCAGAAACTCCCATCGTTAAGGCACGCAGTTAAAACGCTGCTGTAAACAGGTGCCTGTAGATTTTTGGGCCTGGAGCACTATGACGATGAAGCACAACATTACCATTGTAGTCGTACCATACAACTTGTAGTCTTTCGGAAGCAGTCACTCAACCCGTGATGTGCTGGACAACATGAGCAGATTTCATTTCTTTGTTCTTTCTTTCAATTTTCAACAAATTTTTTTGTATTCGATTCGATATTCAATATTTTTGGCCGCTATTTGGCACTATGTTAAGGATTTCCCGTAGCCTCACGCGGGGCCCCCAACCAACAGTAGCCTCCCGCTGGGTCCCCAAAGACGAAACATCTCAGCGTTGGGACACAAGTCCGTTTTCTACAGGGTCGTAAAGCGTCTCTCACAGCCCCCCACCGCAGGCACGCAGTCCTTCCCTCCTGTCAACGTAACTGTACACCACACCGCCCTCTCAGGCACGGCAGAAACCGCGCGACGGGGTTGTGGGGCTTTCCTGGAAAGGCATCTGGACTGCGCACGTGGTGTTCAACAAGTGGAAATGGAAGCAAAACAGAAGAATTACCACGAGGGTGAGAGAGTGGCCGGTGCGGGGGAACTTCGAAGACGAGGCAGAGACTTTCGAGACACGAACCAAGAAACACGTCTCAAGACAGTTGTAAATTCTGTAAATAAACTTCTTGTTCTAATTGTAATCGAAGCTTTCGTAACACTATTCGATTCGAGACTATATTTCACTATTCGCACACCCTTAATAATTTTCAAAGGGGAAAGCGCAAAGTATGCCGCTACGATTGCAAAGGATCACACGTGAAATATGTACTCTGTAGATACCCTTCCGGCACTGTGGTCAGCAGCACTGACCACTTCGTGGAAACTTTATTACAAGCAGCAATTTCTTTTTCATGTGTCCGCTATGTTCTTTGTAATCTCTTCTCAGAATTCTTGCGTAAAAATTGCATAAAAATATTTAAAACAGAGACAATTTGTGTGCTCAAAAGAATTAACCTCATGCTATCAGCGCTGGGCCACCACACCTGATGGAGAGCCACAGTGGTTCAAATTTGTGTTTTCAAGGACTCGGGATTGGCCTTCCGATTAAAAGAAAAGAAAAAAAAAAGGCGGCACTTGAAGAACCTATACAAATGTTGCTGCAGAAATGATACCCAAGTACGAGCCACAAAAGTATGGCTGTTTTTGCGCAAGGAAATAAAGAGGGAAGGGGTCCAGGGGATCGCTACTACGAACGATACTACGTGGGCATTGGTTGCCAGCGCAAACAGTCAAGAGACTGCCCCTCTGCAAGGGTGCACAATTCATAGCAATAATACTCCAAGTAGTGCTGCAGAAGCATAGCAACACACTCGCATATTGCAAAAAAAAAAAAAATCTGCCAAGAAAGATGAAAGTGTCTGTGGCACCCATTTCACACACATGCCATTATCTCACAATATTCGTGGGCCAAAGTACAGATATCTGAAACCTTGACCAAAAGTGGAATGAAAAGTTCACTGCGAGACCATTTCACAAGCTTTGCACGAGGCTGCCATGCTGCCACATAGGCCCTTTTCCCAAAGTAAGAACCTGCAACAACTTCTTCAAGAAACCCCGTGGCACGTCATATGACGGGAGCGATGTATACTGAGGCAGGTATCACATTTTGTTGTGTTGCATGCGATTTCCGTTTCTTCTACTCTACGCACGGATTTCTTTGTTGGCTGAGTGGAACCCAAGCGTGAGTGCAGTGAGCATGTTGCTGCCCAAGCAATGCGACGCTAGAAAGAAAGTCCCAATTAAAGAAGCGGAGAAAGGAACATTGTCTAAAAATTTGGCATCTCGAGGTATTCAATGGTTGTCAAAAACAAGCAGAGGGTGCAATGTCGACTCTACAGTACCAATTCTGCTGACTTGGCGCACCAATATGGCTATGACATCAGATACCAGAGCATGCCAAACGTCCGCTTGTGCGTCACCAAAGGAGCCACAGAGCACAGCGGCCATGGAAACGCCATGATAGCTTGCACGAGCACGTGAAGAGAAGCTCACATCGTGTCGTGACATCGGGGTACAGTAGAAAATGAAACTGTCCCTTGAAAGCATGCTGTAAATAATTTTTTAGCGTGCACTCACACTTACCAGTACTTGAGGGCTTGGCCTTTCATTTGATGCAAGAAAGTAACCATAAAAGTTTTCGCGTTCAAGAAGGGCCAGTTGGTACCACATGCAGAACTGCATGTGCTCTCCTGCACAACAGCCTGAGAGTGAAGATAACAGGAAACTACGACTTACCTGCATATATAAGTTTTTGGCAGTGTGCGGGGTAGTCCTTGCCTTTCTTCTCTTCTATCCTTTCTTTGAATACTTTCACCTGGACGAGAGGAGGAGCCCAATGTAAGTGCAAAGTTCCTTTTCTAGGCAATGGTTGGCAGGACAAGTCTCAATATGAAAAAAAAAAGAACAAAAAAAAAAAAAAAACAGGCCAGCGCAAAAAGCGCAGCACAGTCACAGCGAAAACTGGAAGAGTGGTATTTCTAGAGCTCTTTATAAACTCTCTTGGAGCTACTAATACAAGTACACTAGCAAGGTACCCACTACGCCATAAATCATAATATTTGTGAAGTTGGGAAGCACCCACTACGCCATTATTCATCATTCTGCGGAGAAGCGAGGCACCGGCTACACATCTGTAAGGCATTATGTGCACTTTGTTGATGCAATGGCTGATGACAAAGAATTATGACTGAGCCTTTTGTAATGGGTTGGAAGCTCTAAACGACCCACTAGTTATGTAATTCGTATTGTGTGACGGCCAGTCGTTATTTCACTCTCCCACCACGTTATATAACATATATGTTAACGTGAGAAAAAGAGCGAGAGAGAGGGAAAGAACTTTATTAAGACCCCGAGGAAATAGATCATGGGGGCCTTTTGGGCTTCCTTGGCAACCAATAGAAGTGCACTTGGGAGGAACCCACTACGCTATAAATCATAACTTTTTAAGAATGTGGGGGTGCTATATCACCCTGTAAAGGCGACTGCCGTAGCTTGGGCGCGGCCGCTGTGTTTGGAACGCACGTGCTTGGCGTAAGCCGAGGCGTTCGTCCAAGGTCAGTGATGCGCTTTGCTGTAACCCGAGTTTAGCGCGGTGGCGCCGGCATCGCCGCCGCGAATTTAGGCCGGCGCATAGAAACAGGTGTGAATCTCTCTTTTTGGGGTGTGGCAGCGCGCGCGGGTGGACGTCTCCTCGCGGTGGGTCCGGGGACGGTACCGCGGCTCGCTGCCCTCGAACCCTCGTGGTGAGTCGTGCATCTGCGGCGCCGCATTTGTATTGTATTATGTTGTCTTATTTTATGTTTTATCTATGTCTTATGTTATATTGTACTGTATGTCTTATACCATCTTGAGTGTGCGTTATATGTTTCCCAGTATTCATTGTTAGCGTGTTACTTGTTTACTAATTCGGCCGGCGAGCTCGCCTTATGTAAAGAAGTATGTTGATAAACTTCAGTGTTTTGTTGCCCGACCGCGTGAACTGCCTCCATGTGTTCCGAGGGCGGCGGCGGTTATATCGCATCAGACCCCACAAGAAGTAGGGAAGCAGCCACTACGCCATTTTTCATCATTCTGCAGAGAACTGTGGTACCCGCTAAACGCCTATAAAGCATTATGTGCACTTTGTTGACACTGTGCCTAATGGCGATGAAGAATTATGGCAGAGCCCTTTGTAACGGCTTGGAAGCATTCACCAACCTACTCGTTGTGGAATTCATATTGTGTGACGCCTGGTTACAGAATTCACGTTGTGTGACGCCTGGCTGTTCTTTTACTCTTCTACCACACTATATTACATATGTTAGTGTGATTCGTCCCCAACATGAAGCCTCTATAGGGTCTTCTCGCAAATCAGTTTCAAGCACTGGCATGGCTGAGGTAGAATACTGGGCTTCCACACAGAGGGCCCATGTTCGAACCCCGTTCCATCCTGGATATTTTTTTTTTGTTTAAATTTCGCGCGATAGCAGTTACGGACACCGGCAGTGGCAGACAACTACGGCGCCAAAAACGGCCTTTGTTGTGACCTCATAACAGCTTTTGCTGTAAAACACATTTTAACGACGCAGCGTTGACAAGAAACTAATAGAGGGGGGGGGGGGGGACAATTTGCTGTTTTAAGAGAGTTGATTGTTGGGCAAGTTGGTACACAGTTACCCTCAAAGAAAGCCACTGAAACGTGGAGATAGGAAAAAAACTGAGAGGCAGAAGGCAGAGAAAATTATGTGTGGCACGGCAAAAAAACCTCAGTCATGGAAAAAACCACCTTCTTAGCGTGGAGTAAGGAGAGGTTGTTGTGAGATATGGCATGTCAAGCCATATCTCACCTGTGCTGCTGGGGTGGTACAGGATTTGTATAAGCCTTGGAAAAATATATTTATTAGAGATATTGCTAAAATGTCTCAAAAGCCTTAAAAAAAATTAGCATAGCTTGCACTGGAGTCGCAATGCTAAAGAGACATCGGAGCTGACGGGCACTATGTAGTCCTGGCTTTTGCTGTTTTGCGAAGTTTTGCAAATTTTCCCCGTCCTTTTTCCTCTATTACTTCTTCTCTCTGTCTTTGTCTTTTTTTCTCCGTTTATTTATATTCATTTGTTTATTTCTCTCTTTCTCTCTAGTTTTCTATTTCATCCCTTTCTCTCTATTTCTTCATCCTTTCTATCCTTTTCTCTATCTCTCGCTCTATTTCTTTATCTCTCTTCCTTTCTCTCATTCTGTCTGGCTACGCTTTACTCACTCCCCTCCCCCTTTCCCTCATCCTCACATCTCTCCTCCCCACGCGCACTTCCCTTTCCCATCCCTTGCTACACTACACAAGGCTAGGCTATGCTCTGCTAGTGTGCCTGGCATAAGTCGGCAAAAAATGTGGAGCTCACTCAGACTCACTCACGAAACATATCTTGCCCTTAGGGCTCACTGCGAAACCAAAACTGCGACTGGGAGCTATAAAATAGTCTCCAAATAATTAACAGTCACGCGATCGAGCAGACAAGCTTTCCAGCCTTGATAAGTGGGTCATTAACTACTTATTGCAACAGAAAAAACAAGATGCAAAATTTCGGTGTCAGTGCTCCTGCAACGCGCAGAGCTCCGATATTGAGTTCTCGTTAATTTGTGGCAGCACAGTGAGGTTTGCTGACCGTTCGGCAATGGATGACAAAAGAAACAGCCACATTTTCTTGGTCCGAAAGTATCGCCAACGACATCAGCTCAGCCTCTCCGTGGCCTCTCCTTATGGAGACGCTAGCAGACGATTCCGCGATGGTGCCCAACAAAAAATGGCGGGCGCGCCCAGTGTTGCCGGAGCACCAAGCACTAAGAATCAAAAAAAGCTTGTGAATCGGAGAAGACGGCAATGGCTGTTGGGACGTTGCCTCTTACATCGCCTAAAAAAGATTGGCAGAAAATACAACGTGAATGTAATATGTTCCATCAAAAGAAAACTTAGCCGTGTGTGCCCTGCGGTTGGGCGTATATATAGCAAGAAAGTAACAACACATGTAGGACAATTAGGACATTGTGTAAATGTTCAACTCCGTGAACATCATTCTTCTTTAAAATGCAGACCAAGTAGCCACCTGTCCCTTCATTGCGCAGAATGCAAATGTACCTCTTGTTTTGATGACACAACCATATTATTTCAACATGGTGATCGAACAGCTAAGAGGCAGCCGAAGCTTTTTTCATTGCAAGATTGGGAGATAAGTGCATAAGCCACCCATCTTTATCCCTGTCGGATAAGGAACTAGCTTTGCTGGTTTCAGGGTTGTAAGCGGTGAAAGTGAATTGTAGATTAGTTTTTGCTGTTGGACGGAGTCCTTGCGCATGAGCAGTTGTATGTACAGTACAGTCCACTGTTACAGGGAACACTCCAAAGAACACCTTTCATTTTGCTGGCCCTCTAACAGGAAGCGGACAAGGAAACATTGTTCATACACTGCACGAGTCTGTCAAAAAGAGCCTGAACTGGCAACCACCAGTAGTTTTATGCAAATCTAAGCCACTATGTTTTTGCAAGAGAGCGAGATCCAAACATGCCCTGCATGCAAGTGTTCCCTTTAACAGTGGACCCGTCTGTATATACCGTAAAATCCCGAGCAAGCGGCCCCCCCCCCTCCATTTTTCTGGAGATTTGAAATATCCGCCAAGGACCGGACAAGCACCCCCTGCTTTCCTGCCATTTTCCCTGCTTCATTCATTGCTTTTATTCGCTTGACGAGCGCTAGTAACAACAGTGAATGCATGCCTATTCAGTAACGCATTTCATTGGAGGCACGCGCAACTCTTCCGCCGCCATCTTGAATTTTGATCCGTGACCCCTGCTTGAGTGTCCATCAATCATTTCCAATGAACTAGAGCCACTGTGGTACGATTCTCAAACAAGCACTATGACAAACTGGGATCCCAGTCGTTGTGACTGACAACCAACCTTATTCACAGCAGAATACTTCCTGTATGAGGACTGTCATCATCAGCCAAACTAGGCCCACAGGCCACACCCATATTTCTCCAATTAATCCAGTCCTGTGATTGTTGCGGCCACGTTATCCGCCTCGTGCGCTGCTGCTTTCAGTGGTACTGGTGGCGCCACCAACGGCGGACGGTGGCGATAGGTGGATCTGCGCGGCTCAGAGAAGCCGTGGGTAAAGCGCCTGTTACTCTCCGTTTTTCTATTCATGTTTCATTCTGGTTTGATATTTGTACTGCCGACGCTGCTCCACTAGACAACCATGCCGTCTGTTACGTCCATTGTTCTATATTATTTGTTTTAAAATGACAGGCCCGTTTTTTAATGCGTGCGCGCGATGCACTGCGTACGTTTCTTACGTGCATGTGTCCAAGTTGTTTGCGTGATCTGTTAACACAGATGAAATAAAAATTGTTGCAGTACAAAACAGCATTCTTGTTTTATTGAACACCCCAAACAGTACAACAATGACTATTACGGCTGTATGCCTGCTTAAGAAACGCACAAAAGACACGCGATTTTATCTTCGCCCAACACTCGTAGCACTCAACTAGGCCAAGAAAACCAAAATCTAACTTGCTGAACGTTTTAACAGCCGTCACACAGCTGCATAATAATGCGTGAAAGTACTGTAGCAAATGACCAACAAACATTCACACAGCGTTTTTTTTTTTGTTCACAGACCGTATTAACATATCAGGAAGTTCTAACTGCATTGCAATCACATATTTCGGAATATCTAATCACTTTCACCATTGAAGCCACAATCCTCTAACACATGCGCTTTAAATTGAGCATGGCATTACTCAGACTTATACAGGAAATGCGCACCCGTGGCATTACTCAGATTTATATAGGAAATGTGCACGCGTGCAATGTATCTCGTATGCTAGATTCTCCTTTGGTACGTGCAGCTCAAAATAAAATGCGATTCTAGAAGTAATGTTCGTGGAGTAGCGAGCATATAGCAGAACAACTACTTACAGCTTCACTTACCTTTGCCAAAACGGTATTCCAATTGCAATTCAATATTAACCGACGCAACAACGATAACAACACGCCTGTTGCACACAGGCGTACAAGGTTGACGCTCGAGGCCAAGCGCGGTATTTTAAGTGTAGCACAATCGTGCGCGTACAGTACGCTAGAATATTCTGGCACAATGTCGTCAAGCTTGCAGTCACTTCAGCGGTTCCCACGATGTAGCACCAGTTGACGTCCTCGCGTCATCAAACTGCTACGACGCCGAGAACTACACACACAGCTGACTTGGAAAAACGCGGTCTTGCAGGAGGCCATCTTGTCCCGCAACCAACGGACAAAAGTACACAACTGAGGCGTCTGAAACATTGCCGTTGATGAGATGGCAGCTGAACGAAATCAGGGCTCGTCATCCGACGTGTGGCCACCGCCTTAACACAATATTAACGTTGCAACGTTCAAGGAAGACGCGACGAGCCCAGCCGGTCTTGTCGGGTACGCTACAGCACAGTGCACAGCGCGCGCTCTCACGGCCACCGAAAGAAATAAAAGAAAGTGGAGAGAGGAGTTAGCTTGGAGCATGGCCAGTCGGTGGAAGCAAGAGGACGTGTTGCGTCGTCGGTGTGGCGTATTGTCGAGAGATGGCGCTAGTTTGTTTTTGCGCAACAAAATCGCAAACTTGATTCAAAATGCATGGGATCCTATGGGGGGTTGGGAGAGGGCACATCTTCCTTTCTCCTCGCTAGTCACCAGGGGACCCGAGCGGTGGCGCCACCATACCGATGCACGAGGCGGATATCCACAACCTCCTTCATCTCGCCGCTCTCTCATGTGCTTGCCTTTTGTTGAAATCCACTCTGTTACACTTAATGACCTTGCCTTCTTGCTGCATGACCCTGTGCACACTCCTTCCTCCTGGATGTCTTAATAGACCTTATGCAAAATTGCTGCCATCTGTCGGAGGTTTGACGAAGCTACCGCTTTGGCACCATGTTGAAGGCTTGTGTACGAATCTTATTGCTGTCACTGCTATAACTTCTTGCTTGTATCTGCTTTGATAGTAAGCGATCGGAGCATAAAAATGTCAAGACGAGTGTGTAGTGGCTGTACACGTTACCGGCATTTCCTAGTCATTACGTTGACAATTATTACGTGTAAAGAACTGCCTCACAATGAGAAGAAGGTGCATGTTTGTCACTGAGTCACATGTAAGCCTGTCGTCGTTGTGAACGAAGCTTAGCGCTACGTCTAAATGTCATGTTTGTAGTGTAGGATGGTTGGGAGGAGGCTTTAGCGCGCGACACGGCTAGGTACAGCAATGACGGTAAGAAAGTGCTGTTGACCCATTTCAAAGTGTATTTCATAAGGGACAGCCTACGTTGACCAGATGTATTGTGCATTTATACTTAAATAAAACGTTGTCCTCTTTTTTATTTTTGAAGCTAAAAGTCATTCGCTGTTGTTGTGGCCGACGGATGTTATGTACAGAATTACCGCACGGTTAAAATGTAAAAAAATTCCGCTTCTTACGCACGTGAAAAGTGAACATCAAACGTGTTAGTTGCTCCAAGAAGTAGGTGCGGTTAGCTGGTATTTTACTGAATATCCTTTCGACGTGTGCTCGTAAATAACACGATACGCTAAGAATGTTTGCGTTCACATCATCCCTTTCGGGGCCTACTAGCACCTTACAATTTCAACCCATTTCCGAAGGCACTTTTGAGTCGCCAACTGAATGCTTGCGAAAGACCAATGGTAGCGCACCCACGGTCGAGTGCAACACATTTGCCGGAACAGCATTTTTAATTTTCTTTTTCAGCTTCATCAAAAAGCGCCACACAAGCATCTGTTAACATTTCGTAGCACACAGGGGTGGATACAGGTTTTTTCTTAAAGGGTGGTCAGCTTCTGGGAGAGCTTGATATGTGCTCTTAGGGTGTAAAATTAAAAATAAAGTAAAGGGGCGGGGGGGTCAGGCGATTCGAGCCGCTCCTCCGAATTTCGCAGTGATAGCACATGAAATGCTTGAAAAATAGCCACAGTGAAGCAATACACATGCAAAGCATCCCACCAAAATCTACCTTGTTAAAATCCACACTCGAAAACAAACTTTGAACACGTTCCAGCACAATCGGTCCATTCACTAAGAATCGATGACGCACTCTAGCTACCTGTTAAACATTTAATTCTTATTGTAAAGTAATAAACAAAGTAATGGTGTCAACAGCAGCGCAGGCATGCAGCTTTGAAGCTCGTACACGAAGCCGGTTTGTCTGTGCCTGCAAGCACACGGCGCAAAAACTGTGGTTCCGGCATGACACGAAAGAGCATTCTCTGATGAGTGCCGATGCTGTCACATACCGCATCTATTAAGAACTGCGAACGTAATCACGGCGTTAGTCGTAAGCAGTAGCCGGAGCAACAGAACGATCTGCCGCTTGTCGTGGGCCACGAGGAAATCTAATAACAAAGAGGTTGGCTTCCTGTACACCTTTTTTTCAGGATCCCAATTTCCTCAATCTGAGCAACACGGCACACGAAAATATGTCGGCACTGCTGTTCCTCAGCCGCCACACGTCGATACGTACGCTCCATATGTGCACATACGGAGCGCGCTTAGCCTTCAATATGGCACACGGCGGCCAGTAGATGGCAGCAGATTTTGCATAAGGTATATTGCAATGTAGTATTAAAGGTCCCGTCTTTGCATACACCTTCAATGATCTGCAGGTGTGTGTGCCAGCTACACAAAAGCTGTAAAGATTTCTTTTATTGTGTTCTACGCAATGCAAGCTATTCCCCAAACTCAACTGGAGACTGTTCAAGCTGCCTGTGCGGCAATGCCTACCCGCCAAAACTGTAGACTAGCTTGGTGCCCTTTGAAGTATGATAAATGTCGTTAAGTAATGATTCGGGAAAAAAGCTGCTGTTACACAGACCTGCGCTGCAGTAGCTGGGAGGGGGTGTGTGTTTAAAGCACCCCAAAATTTTTCAGTTTTGCATGTGTATATATACACGCACCCACACAAACGCATACCCAAACACACAAAAAGTATGGCTGAACACACCCCCCCCCAAAAATATTGCTCGCTACGCCTCTGCATATCTGTCCATTTATTTGCAAACACCACAAAAACATGTACAAATAAAGGAAAACTGCAGCTCGTTGAAAGTCTGTGTACATGCAAACTTATGGCTGACGAAAAGGTGTTAACAGTGTATACAATAGGTAATGGAACAAACAGAGGAAGGAGCACTGTGTCTTTCATTTGAGCAGCAGACATCTTTTTGCCACGACATAAGTCGTCTTGCATGGCTTGCTGTATGTGCTTGGCTTTATGTGCACAAACCTTATAAGATCGGTGTTTGCCGCTCGTATGTTGTCTTCCCTTTTAATGAACCAGTGGCAAGCGCCCAATTTCTGTCGCACACTCGGGGTTTTTGCATACACACAGACATGGCCTAGCATATACAGCTTTGATGTCAAAAACATTACAATGTTCACTGCGCATGCTTCTAAGCAAAATGCTGGCAGACAGGCCACAATGGGTTACATGCAGTCCTCGAACAGAAGACGGCCACAAGGCGAGTGTGTCATGCACGGCTAGCACAGGCATGGGGCACTTGACTGCGCATCGCGGGGTGGGCATCTGAAAACATCGTGACTGGCGAATTCCGACAAAGGGCTGTGTGTCGATGTCAAATTTATTGTGCAGAGTCGACAGCTTGTAATGTTCATATTATTTAAAGCAGCGCAAATCACAGGACAGATGAAGGTTGACACAACGAACGCTTGAACATGCGTTCGTTGTGTCACATCTTGTCCTGTCATTTGCGCTGCTTTAAATAATATGCATGCCAAATTGTTTACACGACGTCTGTGATTTAGGCGACTATGCGGCGCCAATACGCGCTACGCTACGCGGGCATTGGGGTTCACGTTGGCTTCGGTGCCCGTGTATTGGCGGCTTCAGAAAGAACAGAAAAAAAAAAAACGCACCTGTGTGAAATGCACCGTCACTATCAGGCGCGTTCCGCGATTCTCCTCAGCGGCTTCGCGCAAGCAGCCACCGTTTTCAGAGGGGACCACTCTCCCGACTAGCCGATGCGCGTCTTTTCCCCGATTGAGAAGACTTCGAACGGCCGCGCTATTTTCGGACACGCTGAAGATTTTTCGGAATGTTTTTTTCCCCTCGGAACACTTCTGCCAGCCACGCTCGCAAAGAGTACACATTTCGACGAGTAGAACGGGCACACCGGTGTCGAGCTATGCGGCTGGAAAAACGGCCGCGCGAAGACGCCAGTCACGATCCGCTTGCTCAATGCGACGTTTTTGTTAACCCATACGCGTCGTGCATGAATCAGCGATTTAACGGACTACTGGTGGCGTGCCCGCTTGCGACAGACGCGAATAGCAGCACTGGTGCCACCATATTAGACTACATTAGGGGCACGATTATTTAGTGAGGCAGCAGTAGCTGCGACAGCCTCTTGAGGGGTGGCGACGCGGCGTTAGGGCATTCGCGGCTGCAGTTGGCCGCGAAACGCGTCACAGTGCCGCTCAGCGATCACCGCTGGATACCTTCATACACAGATCGCAAAACGCAGTACATTTCGCGAGCGTTCCTACGAAACCAAAGAAACATCCACCGCAAGCCGTTTAGGCCTAGGTCGCCCGTCTCTGTCAAGACATCGGAAAAAAAGAAAAAAAAAAAAAAGCGCGTCACAACATATCACACTAGGGGGACCGTCGCTGGTGCGGAGCCGACAGAGCAGAATGACCGGGCTTACCGTTTCTGACGGGGTCCACTTCAATTTTGAACGTCTGCTGCTGTAATGTCTTGAGGGTGACGATCATGATCGCCGATCTTTCAGGCAGCCACGGCGACGTGAAGGCTTTAGTTGGACGCGATTTAAAACTCGACCCCTTGGAGACCGACTCTCGCCAGGAGAGTACAGCTCGACCCAGACGCAGTGCCGTACTCGCGTGCTGCGTGAGCCTAGAAAACGACAGTTTCGCATGACTGCAATAGCTTGATCTAGCCAGCGCGCATCAGCAGTTAAAATAACCAGAAGTGAGAGAGAGAATAAACTTTTTATTCGCGAATGTACAGGAAATCTTCAGGGCATCGTCTCGTGCGCCGCGCGGTGCACGAGACGATCCCACACGAAAGTGCTATTACATTATAATGTAATAAACCTACAAAATATTAAATAAAAAGTGTTTTACGAGTTAGTTAATGTATATGTATTAATAATTACATATTACAAGCACTTTAAATCCGGGGAACGCTGCGAAAGGTAACAGTCGCCCGGAAGTGCTGTGCTCAAGCAGCCAATAGCGAAGCACCGAAACAGGATGTACATTGGTGACGTACTGCCGGTTGTTTTCAAGTGCTTTTTGACGCGCGCTTTTCGACGCGCTCAGAACAACCACAACAACTAACATGGCCAACGGCGACGTGCGCAACGCGTACAATGAGCGCCTCATTGACGTTGTTGAATGTGAACGAGCCTTATGGGATCTGAGAGATAGAAATTACAAGTCCCGCGCGGTCACTGATACGGCTTGACGGCACGTCGCAACAGTGATGGGATCCACAGGTGAGTTGTGATGTTTTAGTACAAGCGATGTAGTACACGCCTAACGAAGGCGTGCTGCGCTGTCGTTCGGCGCTGGCGTGGTGTACAATTTTCCGTGATTTATGCGCAGTTGCGGAAGTAAAAGCAAGATGGAAAAACTTGCGAGACACGTTCAGGCGTGTCCTTAAGGACCGGACTCGAGCGATGAAGAGCGGGGCGCCTGCTGACCATGTGCTGGACGACTCCATAAAACGGCTCTTTTTTACTCGGCTGATGTTCCTGAAGGTCACAATGGAAGGGACGCCGTAAGTTTGTAATCTACATTTTTACGTCAAACGTAGCGTGCAGAGAAGTTAACTTTAAGCACAGGCGTGAATTAAGTGAAATAAAATGTTCACATGAGTCGCAGCTGAAAACCTAGCGTTACATGTTGAAAATTGTGCTGAGAGACATACCACGTTTTACCTTATAGGACAAGTGGGAATTTGGAGCCCCTGCCTCCTCAGGAAACAACTCCATGTGATAATCAAACATCGGAGCAGCTTCTGGATGGCATGTACATGGAGAAGGAGGTCTCCACAAGTCAGGCCGTTGATCCCCGAGAGGCAGCAACAAGAGAACCATGTGGAGATGCGAGTGTGCGCCCACCACCACCAAAAAAAAAAAAAAAAAAAAAAAAACCCAGACGTTCAAAATATGACGAAAGATAGAAGGACTATTGAAGTTTATCACCGAGAAGCCAGACGAGCACGAACGGTTCGGTGCATTTCTAGCCGAGGTCATTTCGGGCATAGTACGCGAGATGGAAGACGCTAATGCGTGAAAGGTTCGAACTGCGAAGGTGAAACCCACCTTTGGCATGCTTGCTGGTCTGACATGCCAAAGCAGGTAAACTTGTCGTGAATTGAAGCAGCAAAAATTAAGGCGTATAATAACAAATGACAGCGTTTTCTAAAAATTTCTGGACCTGATCTATCGCGTGCGGAACGCTTAAGTCACTTTCACCGCAGTACATTTGTGTCGTGCAAAAAAAGTGCACTAATAAGATCTGCACGGGAGACAAATTTTGAGCGATCCCCCCCCCCCCCCCCCCCCCCCAATTGAGCGAACACGGCACAGATCTCCCGAAGAACAGCGTCAACGTCACCGCGAGAAGGGAATCATAAAATATTCTGGCCCTGATCTATCGCGTCAGGACGCACTTCAGTCGCTTTCACCGCAGTGCATTTGTGTCGTGCAAAAAAAGTGCACTGATTTTGGCAAGGGGCTACTTCAGCTGTGTCTGTAAAGTTTTGAGACGCTGACGATCATACGAGTATTCGTAATTATACGGCGCGTGCAAGTGTATGTACTTAAGTGAGAAAGTGTGCTGCGTCCAGTGAAAACTATAGTAGGTTTTCGCCGATCTTATTGCGCTTTCTTTTTTTTCTTGACACAGGTGTACTGTGGCGAAAGTGGCTTAAGCGTTGCGCGTACTCGATGGACCAAGGGCATAAAATTTTAAACATGCTGTCATTTGTTATTATATTGTTTTCTTTTCGCGGTGTCGTTAGCGTTCTTTTACGGGGGATTTATGGCCGCGCCCATTCAGAAGGATTGCTCAAAATTCGAGTCTCCCATGCAAATGTTAGTGCACTTTTTCACATGACACAAGCATACTGTGGTGAAAGTGACTTCAGTGTTCCGCACGCGATAGATCAGGTCCGCGAAATTTCAGAACCGCTGTCTAGTGGCGTAAATCATAGGGGGGTCCTGACACCCCTTGTATTCAGGCTGGGGGGGGGGGGGGGGGGGCACCTCTTGCAAGTGTCCTCCCCTGATATCTACCTTTCAAACAGCCTATTTGAAATGCTATATAGCGCACTCAATGGTGTCTTGTAATTTCACGAAATCATTCAAAGCGGTGCGACGAAGATCAGGCATGAAGAGTCGGAGCGTTTCCACGCGTCGGTGCCAGTCAGCGCCAAGATAAGAACACACGGGTCGTCGGCGTCATCACTACAAGTGCATCGTCACTCAGGATGATATGCGCCACACCGAACACATCACAGTAGTGTCGATGTCGCAGGGTGCTGAAAGCCTCTTGAGCCCTTTGCCTTCGAAATAAAATAACTTCCAGGTGACGGACGCCATTAAAATTTGGTCAAAAATAATATGCATACCGAGCAATCGAATAAAGGACACATCCGAGCTTGAAATTTTGTCAGTGCCCCTTTAAGGTTTAACTGGAACCAGTTGGTCCCTGTTAATTCCCAACTGGGACCATTTGATCCTGCAGTTAATACCAGTTGAAATCAGTTGGATTCCCAGTTACACATTTTCACCTGGGGCAGCAAGCCTTCGACATCCTCCGCCCTCGCCTCTCTCAGCAAGCCCTTGCCTTTCGCAGCACACGCAGCCCACCCCTTCCTGCCAAGCCTTACTTTCACCACACTGCAAGGCCACGTGATCACCGCTACCACAACCCCGGACATGAGAGCCTCGACTAAGAACAGCTTTGCTGTTAAAGCAGCATCGTAGTGCTTAGGACTGCGTTGAATATACTTTTAATACCGCTACCTTAGAAAAGCACTTTCGGTATCTAGGGAGCGGCTTCACAGTGACGTGTCAACACAAGTATGACCTCAAAGGAAGGCTGCAACTTACGAAATACTAGCACCAGCGCATCATTTGCTGTCAGTTGCGTGTGGTTCACGTAAACAACGACGACTGAATTGTCGTCCAGCGACTCCGACAGTGATTTCTGCGACTTAGGCTACAGGACACAGACTTCGCGAAACCAGTGAACTCTGTTGACTCGTCATGATACAGTCCATTGCGGTCGGTCTGGCTTGCAGGTGCTGAATGACGAAAACCTTAATATCAAAGTAAAATATTTTATACGTGTTGTCAGGTTCCGTTGTGTGGAGAGTGTTGATAGTGCATATCATGGAAACGAAAAAATGTCCCTTTTGGGGTGCTTCAAAATAGTGTCAGTACTACTTTAATGTGAAGGAATGTGTCTTCGCCGTCTGGCCCTATTGCCTTCAGTTACTGCAAGCTGGGCAATGCAATCCCCCCTCCCCTCCCACCGAGAAAGAAAGAACATTAAAAGAAAGAAAGTACAGGGAAGAAGTTGCGTATAGTGGTACATGTGCGCCTGTCCATTGCATGCTTACAAGCGGTTTGCTTAACCAGTCGACTTTAAAAAACAGTAGCAATGCTCGCGTCGCTTTGCTGGCCCTTTCCCCATGTGCTTTACACAAAACCTGTAGGGTGTTTTTAAATAACAATAACTAAAGTACTGTTCAAAGTAAATCTTTATTTGTCACAAAATCTGTGTCTATTGGAAGCATGCAGTAGCATCTACACAAACAAATGTACTCATGGGCAATCCGTGAACACGGCCACCGAGGAAAAGAACGGCAATGACAGTATAACACAGTATGTTTGGTGGTGCCAAAATGATTCAGTAGTAAACGGACACTTAAAGAAAAAAAACTACATAGAAAGGCACCAGGTTGACCTTATTCAAAGCAGTGTTGTGTCAAGGAATGCTCCTGACCTGGTAGGTCAAGTGGTGGTGCAACCAACCAGAATTTGACTGAAGCTATACACATCACATAATCCACTCGGCACAGCTTCAGTATAAAGAAAGGATCTTTGCACTTACTGTCACCTGCTAGGTACCCGCTGTCTGTGTATGACAACTCCGAGCAATACCCTACTTTTGATTAAGTTACTTCACAAGATACAAGCACTTGATGCTAAGAAATTTTCAAACATAGCTGCTACCAACCCTTCAAATAGGTGTCCTTAGCACTTATCGGTCAAATGCACGTTTCACAATGACAAAAGTCGTAATGTTAGAACAATGGAAGAAACTAAAAGGATGCAGATGTGACATAGTGAACACATATTGATATAAACAAAGTCAACATCAAGCGACTTTTAAAACACACACACACATTAAAACGAAACATATTGATGGATGAAGGTCAAGGACACAACAACCTGCAAAACACTGCTGGCTGCTGCAGTGTTCGTCAAAGGTTTCTCAACTGAAATAGGTATGCTACAATAAGCAAAGCAAGGCTGCATGCAACTTTCATGCAAAATTACAGCTGAATATACAAAGCCAATAAGGCTCTTGGAAACGAGGCTACACAACTCAAGTTGCACTTGCAAAAAGCTACTTGGCTGCTCAACTTGCAGTTGCTATGGCAAAATACGGAATGGAAACAACATTATCGTGCAACACTTTTTTACACAGAAACCCACCTACATACATATAAAAATCCAGTTATCTTGTTTTGATGAAAGATGATGACCAATACCAACCACAAAATATTTAGTAAGGCAGTGTATCGGCTTTCAAATGGGAGCCTTGTTCATAATGTAACAGAATCAACGTACCTAAGCATTGTTGCGTCTTAATGTCATTTTGAATCACCTCTTTCATGGTTGGTGTTTGTCATCAATTCTCCTCATTTAAACCTGCATTTTGATAACAGCTAATGCATAAGCTTCAACATGACTGCTGCGATGGGTGTCACTAATCCTAAGCTGGTTAAGGAGTGAGATCAGGATGCAGGGAGGGCAAGAACGGCTTTCTAAAGACCTCCCCTCAAAATTCACTAGAACAACTGTCCTCTCAAGGGTTTCCTCAGACACAAGCACACAGTCAAGTGGCAAGGACAACTAGCATAATGGTGCCTACATGGCATGTGCTTCCCACAAGTTGAAATTCTCGAAACCCCATCAATTTCACAGCTTCAACTAAAGTGCACCTCTGTGTTTCACTAGCTGTACAAGTTAGTTTTCATCAGTTCACACACTGCAATATGGGTGACAGCTTTCTTTGGAGGGCTTCAATTTTTTTTTTTTTTTCTGAATGCGCAGCACAGGTAAATACAAGAAAGCTATTACATCAGCTGACAAGCCATTTAAACTCTGGAGAAACACCATGGATGAAGTTCTCTCTCAAAACCGCTTTCGATGATTTCTAAAAAGGGTTGATTACTAGAAAATATAATCGAGAGCTAATTCCTGAACATACAATGAATCCTGTGGTTCTAACAGGTCACAAAAAAAGAAAGAAAAATAAACACTCAATGACTATTTGTTCAGCCTTCCCTTATCTTTACAGACAGCTTGGTCTACAGAACAAACTGTCAAAATACATGGTGAGCTCGTGCAGGAACTGGTGCACCTAGCTTATGAAGTCTCTCCTCATATTTTTTTGGTATCATACCAGCAAGGTAACAAAGCTCGACACATTTCTCACGTTAGTGTCCCTTTAAGAAACATTGAAGTGCAGTTAGTGTGATGACACACTAAATCTGGGTGAATGGCACCGCCCACCCTCATGAATTACATTTGACTGCACCAAGGTAGCGCTGCCAATGAAAAAAGTTACAGCACAGAAAAACCTCAGTGTATATGTTCCACCAGGATACATGCTGAGCAGTGGCGTAAATCCAGAAAAATCTCAAGGGGGGACACACATCTTGATGTCATAGCAGCCATCTTGTTTTTCATATGTTTTGTTTGTTATTTAAAAATTAAAATTATCTTTTCAAATAAATTAGAAAGAAAACAAGCATCGTAGGTATAGGCTCTACCATATTTCTAGAAAGTATGTCACTCAGGTTAAACCATCAACTGAAAATGCTAGCAGCTTTCCCTTCATTTCAGCTTCAAACATGCATACTGTTAGCCTCCCAAGATTTAACCCTGGAATCTTTTTTGTAAAGCGTGTTTATATGAACCAGCGATTTTTTTTAAATGACACAATTATATTCGAGCGATCGCATTCGTACTCCATTGCCAATGGCTTCCACCAAATCGTCTACATAAATAAATAACGGTAGATGATCAGGGATTCTTTACTTTGTGCTTCAAAGGCCTGAGGACCCCCCTATGATTTATGCCACTGATGCTGGGGTTGTAGGCAGCAGCAGTTATAGGCATTCAAACAGATGCAATTCTCAAGCTGAGGGCAAGCATTGCACTCATTCTTGAACACCCCCTGTTCAAGAATGTTCATCTCTTCAGGCCTCTATCTTCTGCTGAAACTTGTTCGGATTTCCTGTTTTGTAAGTGATGCTCTACATTAAATGGCTGAGAATGATAGGCCATTTGAGATGACATTTAGCAACACCATCACTATACTGACCATGTGTTATTAAACAGTGGCATTGCGAATGGAACACATCAACGAATTAACAAGAGGCACTAAAGAACACTTGCAAAACTTGTGCACACAAGTAAATTTCGTCAGACCAGCAACCCACAGTAGCAAATGAACAGGAAAGCAAAAAACATAAAAAAGAAGCTATTGTTTGGGTAGATTGCACAAAACGGGCATAATCTTGCATGTACCATGTGTGCTTCACTAGAGTTCCCCTGTTTGCTGAAATTTAGGGGTGCGGAAATATTCAAAACTTTGAATACAACTAGAATAAGTCTATTATTTAGTGTACACATGATCTTAGGATTCACTACGCAAGCACTCAAGACTTTGAACAATTTCCTTGTTTTATGTCGCTCCATAAATGTGACATTATTCGAGGCGTCTTTTCTATACATATCTAGTGAATTTGATTAGAAAATTTTGCACTTCTGACTGAATACTGATTTGATAATTCTTCGAGTGCCCCAATGAAAAGAGCTGCGCATATTCCAATCCTTGGTTTCAAAGTAGTGTTCTGTCAGCAATGGTTCACACATATCAGTGTGCGTGATTACTACATGCGTTTATGAACAAGATGCCAGTCTTGCAATGTTTTCGACTAACAAATGCAAAACACTTTGCAACATGGCATTCTGACCTGTTGTGTTAAATGAAGGTCCACAACGGATAAATGGGCTAATGTACCAACAAAAAATAGCCTCCACACGCTCAGTGCACTCCTAGTCTGCTGTGCTTGTTAGTACCATTATGGAGATGCCCATCTTGTACTGAAACACAAGTACAGATACACGTGATGCAAAGTATATCAAAAGCAAGACCCAGAGATTCCACATCATGACTATGTGCCATCTAAAAACCTAATCTCCCCCTCTAACTGGTAGACAGACAGCTGGCCAATACATCAGTATCAGTATTAACCGGCGGTCTTGTCAACCTGCTAGAGGGAGAGGTTAGATTTTTAGATGGCACGCACAGTCATCATGTGGAATCTCTGGGTCTCGCTTTTGATATACTTTGTATCATGTGGTTTCTTGTGCATCTGTACATATGTCGTTTATATTCAATAAAATAAACCAGCAGCTAGTGAGTGTCCACTCTTAGAGGGGCAATGATATGGTTGCCCAACAATTTGCAATTTTCAGTGAAAAATAGTAGAGGGTCTACAACGCCTATACATAAATGAAAAACGAACCGTAAGAGAATGTTTCAGTCCACAGGAAGAAGTCCTCAGCTATAAGCCCCGCCCTGCGCCCTTTTGCCAATTTGTGCTGCATGAAGTGTCACCTGACTCCACGCAGTGTGGCTGCTGCGCCATGGTGGCATTGTTTCAGCCGCTGCAAATTGTTTCATTCCGATGGCAAAGCTGGAATAGCTCGACTGCACACGCAGCTGACCACTGGGATGCGGACACTCACGCAGCAAGCACGTTGTTACGCCACGGCTCACAAGCACGCCAGTGTTTCCTAACTCTGAGGCCACTCGCATGTTTATAAAAATATTAAGTTATAAATTAAGTGCAAGTCCAAATGTGCTCAAATTTTGCCAGCTTTTCTGTGAACACTGAAAGACTAAATAACAGAACACAGATTATGCAAAATTTGGGCGTCATGGCCCCTCTAACTGTGTCAGTGTGTGTTTGCACTGTAGTCCAAGATGAATATACACCAACTTTCCCAAACTGCCACACTACTTTACAACGTCCAAACTGAAGTGTACAATGCCCTATGATTCAAGTGGAACCCAGCGACTAACGGCTTCATATGCACAATTGTTTTTGTTCTTATACCTGTTGTATGAGCCACCTGTCAGCATTGCCCCCAAGACACTCTCTCGTATCTTCTTTGAGTCAGCAAATTTTGCTCTTTGTTACAACGTCACCAGTGGTGGCATTTCGAGACCAAATTATGACCTGACAGGTATCGACTCCTTAAGGCCACATTTACTATTCTTATGATCTGTAACAATGCAAGAAAAGCACAAAAGCCTGGCAATTTTTAATTTAATGATGTTAAATTTCCGGGTACTGACGAAGTTTTCCACACAAGAAGCTAATTCTGAGGGTGCACAGAGCGGCATGAGACTGCAGTTAAAGTTGCAATGAAGAGTTGTACAGTTTGCCCAATGTATCACATTCAACTTCTGCACTAGTGTGTAAAAGGTTTCGACTGTGGACACAGGTAGCCAAAATGAAGCAAGGGGTTAAACTATGCTACTGCACTTATTTTTACTTAGACTAGCAAGGGCACATAAGTGTGGCCAAATGCGGTGGGGAAATGAGAAAACGGAGGAAAAATATAACAAAGGAATCATGAAATATCACCGAAAATGGCAACCCATTCATGTAAATGTTTAGCTGATACCAATAATAGGCACACTGTGCTAACAAAATATAGTTAAGTTTAAAATAGCGAACAAGCAAACCTAAAAAAAAATGCCAGCACAATCGCAGATTCTAGTTTTTCCCAACAAAAAGAAAGCTCAAAGTAAAATCCTGCATTTAAAAATGCTAGCCAACCTAGTAGGTTCACAAAGAATCAAAATAACGAACAACAAACTTTTTTTCAGACAAAATTCAATGCGAGAAAAGAGCACAAAACACTTTCCCTAATTCTCTGTCAACATATGCTGGCTCATGTTTAGCTATAAATAACTTTTTTTGGTTGCGTGCAGCATTTCATGTGTGTGTGGTGCCAATGAATACAACACAAGCAGTGAACAAGAACAGTGAACTGTTAGAGATCAGAAGTACTTAAGGCTACCTGCAATAAACTTTGATGCATGTGCAAATGTGTACTCGAAACTAGCTGATAGAATAACGCACAATGATAAGAACCAATGTGGCATCCCAATTGAGATTTTACATAGCGTGCACACAGAAAACCTCCGAGGTGGCATGCTGGGGTTTGCACCAAGCTTGAAGTGCCAAGTTTTTCAATAAGAAAATTTCCAATTACCAGCTCAACAGACTTGCTGAAATTGCTTCGTTACGGCAATGTATGAAGTATTTCACGAGTCCAGAAACCTAGGTGTTCTTCAATTTCAACCTTGCACTCCCAAATTCACTTGACCATGGATAAGTTACCTGCCTACACAAACATTACAGAGTAGACCATAAAAAAATTGCGGCCGTTTAGTGCGAACAAATATTGAGGGAGAGGGACAAGGGGAACACAAATTTTCGTCTGTTTATTCACATTGTATTACACTATACTCCACGAGATGTGCAGCCCACCGCAAACAACTCACACAGCGCAACACCCCAATCAAAGCCTACTTAAAAAAAACCTTGTTTCTGCCCGCAACAGTACGATTGACATATCGCTAATACATGACGACCCTCGGGTTTTGACGTGAAACACCTCCAACAATTCACGAGCCGTGGTGTCCTTGCTTTGTCCCAGAATCTGAATCTGATCCAGTCACACGGCAGAGTGGTTTCCTGGGACAGTGCTATGAGACTGGATAAGATTCGGATTCTGGGAAAACGCAAAAACGCCATGGCTCGTGAATTTGTTGGAGGTGTTTCATGATGACAGAGTTAAGGGTTCCAGCACGTGAGCACAAGATTCGGACTAGAAGCACTGCAAAGCCTGCAACTGAGAACCACAATTTGATTGACGTGAAGATTCTTGGAAGGAGGAATCAGCAAACGGCTCGTGAATCTTTGGAAGCCTTTTACATACAGAAGTTGGGTAAGCATTGATGGCCCCGATAGATGAACTGGTATAGCGCATTACGGGGACGAAGAAGCGGCCAAGCAGACCAATACAAAAGGACAGAGCGCTAACTTCCAACTCAGAGTTGGAAGTTAGCGTTCTGTCCTTTTGTATCGGTCTGCTTGGCCGTTTCTTCGTCCCCGTAATGTGCTATACCAGTTCAAGTACGAAGAACCAACTCGCCCAATCTTCAACACCTGATAGATATGTTTGTGGTTTTAGGCGCATGCGTTGTATTTCAGTATATATTCTAAGTATTCTGACACAAATAAATTCAGTTGGAAGTGCCGCCCGTGTCGTCGTCCTAGTCTTGTGGGTCTTTTTAGCGGCAATTATGCCTTCAAACACACACCAACTAGGCCAAGAACAAGTTCTCCTCAAGCACAAGAAGAAAGACGTCGAGGACAAAGGCTCATTAAAAGAAGGTATTCCCTACCTTCTTTTAATAAACTTCTTTTAAGAAGGTGGCGGTGGTCTAGGTAACACCTTTTAATAAACTTCAGTTGTAAGTCCAGCTTTTGTCCTGTGCGTCTCTCTTCTTGTGCTCATGTTGTAGCATGCTGGAACCCATCACTTTGTTATCCATTCGCAAATCCCATTTATGTGAACTGCAGTGGGCCAGCACATATGCTCCATCTTTATCTCTTAAAGATAACTGATGTTCCTGCACACGCTCATTAACACATCATCCTGTCTCGCCAACATGTCTTGCTGCAAGAGAGTGGAATTTCGAATTGATTGCGGTGTGTTGCACACATCATGGAGTATATATGTAGTTCTAATACAATATGAATAAAGGAGCTTAAAGCTTGCGCTACCCTCGTCCTTTTCCCTCATTATTTGTTTGTGCTAAACGGCTATAATTTTTTTATGGTTTACTCTGTAATATGAACTGACCAGCCCGGCAACGTTTACTTCAAATGTTATCTGCACAAAAAAATTAGGCAAGACATTCTCTAATGACACGTTTACTATTGCTAAGTTGAAGCAAGTGGTTCTAAAAAAGAACAGCGGTGTGTGAACGGCAAGGTTTTTGAAGAAAACGCCGCAACGGAAGGAGATAAAAAGACTGGAGCCACACAAACACACTTGTGTTTGTGTTGTATCAGTCTTTACATCTCTTTCTGTTGTGCCGATTTCTTTATAGGGTGTGTCCAGGCCTACAGTAAATTTTACCAAAATCGGGAAGGGTGACCGGGACCTCGTGTTCGATCTTATCTGGACACACCCAATAATTGACCTGCACCAACTCCCCCATCTGTCAATCCCAGTTAATATTTCTTATTTTAATGTGGACTACACTACATAGGTTGAAGTAATATACAAATCATTTGGTTTCAAAGGTTGTGCAGTTGTCTGGATGAAAAGAGACTCCAGAGCATCGACTCAAATTTCAAATGTGAAGATGGTGCTGTCTCAGCATATCCCCATTTCCCTGTATTTTTTTCACGTTAGTCCACGTCCGTATATTCTGCACAAACGTTCATCCCATCAAGACCAGATTTTGCCAGGCTGTTGAACTGAGATTGAGCTAATAAAACACACCTACTGAAGAGCTGGGGCAGCAATTGCGACTTTGAGCCCCTTCCCTGTAAATAACTAAACATGCCTATGCAAGCAGCGAAACCTTGCTTTGCCGAGGTCTAGGCTGTGGTAACATCCTCCGCAACGGTAGCGCACATTGTGTTTGAAAAGCGCAGGCAGATCGCACCACTAACATGAAAGTCTCTTCAGAAGCAGGGAACACATAATTAAGGTCCGGCAAACTACATAGCCACTTTGCCTCTGTTGTGGGATTTTCCAGCACGCTGCCAACAGTGACCGCTTCCAAAAGTGGGCAGCCCTCATACCCCATTGGTAATAAGCTTATGCTTCACCATACACAACCCATATGTGCAGGTTTCGTCCAGAAAGCAGTAGGACTGAATTTCTTTTTAAGGTTTTTTAACGATTCTGAAACAGCGACTTAAAGGGAAGCTGAAGTGGTTTTAGAATTCGGTAAAACTTTGTTGTTAACAAGGAACAACGTTACTGTCGACGATGGCGTAATTTTTTCCACTGTTGAGGGAGCAGGAGCTTTAATATATGCGAAAGCAAAGTTCGTCTTGCTCCGCCCACGTGAACCCGCCAAAAGTGTGGGCGTGGAAACGAACTAACCGAAACTGCGTCATAGTCGGGGAGCCGCGAAGCACTGTCGTATCTCCAGCCATGGCCTCCATGACTAGTTCTGGTGCGTGCGTTACTGAAACTGATCACGAAGGCCATGCTTTGATGTTGGCGATGATGTGCACACCGAAGATGACCGTCACCGCGTTCGCTCAGAATCTCAAGAAGCCCTGCGGCTGCGGCTGCAGTTTTTTGCCAAGAAATGCTATTTGTGTTCACATCTCTGAACTCTTACATTGGTTTTCGAATTCAGCAGGGATCAAACTATGATTACACACTCCAAAGCCATCTTTTTAAGAAAGTGCTTCAGCTTCCCTTTAAACAGTTTTCAAAATATGCCCCTTCTGCATCAAGACCGTGTTTCCAGCGACTTTGCCAATCACTGAAGGCTTCCTGGGATGCAGAAACTGGAATGCTCTGCAGCTCCCTCGTTACGGCCTCTTGAATGGCCTGGACCGAGCCGTGGTGCCAACCTTTCATGACCCTTTAGGAGGAAGAAGTCTGAAGGAGTGACATCTGGGCTGTAAGGTCCCTGGGGAAGCTGTGCGATGCCATGTTTGGTCAGGCAGTCCATGACACAATGGCGGTGTGGCAACTTTTTGTCGTTGAAGGGCGTCCTGACTGGCTCTCTTCCATCTCGAAACAATTTGTGCCACTAAAGAACACTTCAATGACCCATGGCTTCTCTCCCATAAGCAAGTCTTGAGCCTGTCCCGGGTCTCACTCCCAGTTTTACCCAATTTCACGCAAAGCTTCACCACACAACGCTGCTCTAACAAACAATTCATTGTGCAGATGACAAGGCACCTTAAGGGGTTCACCGTAAGCTCGATCTACACTCCGTGAAGGCTAGGAGTCAACTGGCAAACACCCACCCAATCAGCGCAGTAACATCCCCCTCCTTCACAATGCTTTGGTGGAAAAAAATCAGTCCTACTCCTTGCCGGACAAGCCCTGTCAGTTTGCCAAAGTAACTTTTGTTGCAATTGGCCTTTAAGTGACCACACACATTAACTGCAGAACAATGCAACATCATCAGCCTCTTGCTAGACAAGCTGAAACTCTAGAAACTAGGCCTATGCCCTCACCTAGCAATATCATACTGAACATCTGAGCAGACTTGCATGTGACCAGCACCAGACAAATCACATTAAAAGGTTGTGGATGTATTGGGACATGTTTGTGCACTACAAGCCTGAAGACGAACACTGAATGCACCTTACAGCAGCTGTGCACAGACAGTGACGTACAGTCACAGTTTTTCAAGATGCCAAAGCACAGTTCGAAAGCTGCCTCTGGGACGCTAGGCAATGCAGCACACACATTGAGGTTATGCTAGACGATTGCTAAGCACATCTACATCCTACAGCAATCAGGCAGGCAAAAATGCCACTATAGAATGCACATGCCCTTAGTATTTATACAGCACAGCCTTGATGCGCCCACTGCACCGCCTAGTGTCCCAGAGGAAGCTATAGAATGGCACTCTGGCATCTTGCAAAACTTTGTTCATGACTGTACTGGACCCATCGCATTGTAACATAGTCATCCGCAGTAGAGTAATGATAGGTTGCACTCTTTCACACCGAGTTTAGGTAGTTTGATCCACACGGTTAGAAGTGAAAGGTGTAATGCAGCGGGGGATAAGAGCAGCTATTTGCAAATTTGTTGCACAAGTGACACATAGTAGATGTCCGATGCATACGTTAAATAAACCCTGCATGACAATGACAATTATGAGCATTCAACCACACGCACTCAATACAGAAGCCACGACATGCACGCAGGCATCCTACGAACAACTCGCACAGCAATGTCGATGATGCGATGTTTGTTGGTATGTGCAGTGAGTCTGGCAACACCAGTTCAGGTTGCAGTGGGTCGACCAGTGATGTCGTGCGTGAATGGCTGCTGATGCTGCTGGTGTTGTTGCTGCTGCTGGTGGTGTTGTTGTTGCTGCTGCTGCTGTTGCTGAGCACAGTGTACGGCCGCACTCACCATGTCCTGCGACTCTTGATCGTAGTGGCGCACGTCCACAATACGCAGGAAGCCATCGGCCGGCCTCACGGGTGCACGGTTCACCAGGGCATTCCTGGCCGTGTAGTCTCTGACGTCGGCGCGCGGCGGCATCGCGAAACTGCAGCTGTTGGCCTCCGCGCTGTTCACCACCCTCATGTCGGGAGGCCTCATGACGGGCGAGTTGCGAGCCGCGTACCCCACGCGGCCGGGACCGATCACCATGCCGTTACTCGTATCGTTCGGAGGTGGGCGCACGTCGGGCTGTTGCTGCTGCTGCCGCATCACCGGAGAGTGCCGTGCGAAGTCGGCGGGCGGCGACGCGTAACCGCAGCTGGGCCGGTCGGGCCGTATTGCCGCTGGCGAGTGTCGCGCCCCGAAGTCGTCGGTGCCCGCGGGCCTGGGCGACACGTAGCTGCAGCTGCCACTGTCGCCGCCGCCGGTGCGCACACTGTCTAGCTGCTGCGGCCGAATCATGGGCGCGATTCTGGCCGCGTACTCCCGGGCGTCGAAGCACGGTGTCGTGAAGCCGTACGCACCCATCGCGTTGTTGGCCGCCATGCGCACGGGGTCCGTCGGCGGCGGCGGCGGCGGCCGCATCATCGCCGGCGGCACGCTCCTCGCCGGCTCCTTGTTCTTGCGCGGAGTGCCCGGTGGGCGCTTGGCGCGCTTGGGGGCGGACGGCGCCGAGCCGTCGGCCGACTCCGGGTCTTTCTTCTTTGGAGAGCGCTTCTTCTTGGGTGGCGCGGACGGGTCGCCACCTTCGGCGACGATGGCGAGCGCCTTGGCCCGCTCGTACTCCTCGGGTGAGACGAGGACGCCGTCGGCGTTCCTCCTCTTGCGCTTCTTGCCCTTGCCGCCGCGCAGCTTGGTCTGCGGCGTGAGGACGTGGCCGTTCCTCTCGTGTTCGGCGACCCACTTGAAGAGGGCCCGGATGCTGACGCCCGTGAGCACCGCGGCACGCTCGTAGATGCTCGTGGTGCTTCCCTTCTTGGTCTCGGTTATCAGGGCGCCCAGAACGTTGAGCGCCACTTGCTTCGCTTGCAGCGGGTAGAAAGACGGCTTGGTGCGGTAGCGGTAATCCGCCGGGTTGATCATCGGCTCCGGCTCGGGCTCCGGTGTCTTCTCGCGCTTCTTCTTCGCGGGCTTCTTGCTCGACTTATCGGCCTTCTTGGCCTTGTCGGACCTCTTCGGCCTCTCCGCGTCGGCCGACTTCTCGCACTCGGCCTTCTTCTCGGACTTCTTACGCTTCTCGGTCTTCTTCGGTTTGATGGGCTTCTTGGGCTTGATCACCACCACCTTCTTCGGCTTTTCGGGCTTCCTCGTCCTCCCGGGCTTCCTCGCCTTCTCGGAAGACCTCCTGGCCGATTTCTTGGACTCGTCCGATTTTGAAGGCGCATCGTCCTCCGATAACACAGACTCCACCAGATTCCCCGGCAGCACCGTGTTCTCCGCATCTTCCGAATTGTCCACCTCGGCCCGTGTGTCGGGCTCGGTCGAGTTATCGGAATCTGCGGAGGCTTTTTTGGGCTCTTCCAACCCTTCTGACGCGGCAGCCATCTTCCCTGCGAGTGTTTTCAAACGGACGCAGCGCCTCTCGCGTTTACGCTCCCTCCGCGCGCCATGTGATGCTTGTCAACTGACAGTTTGCTTCGCGCGGTGGCCGCTCTGAGTCGAAATGTTACACAGACGAGCGTAGAGTTGACGTTGGACAAGTTGGACCACCACTGCGTGTACGGCGTTTCTCACAGCATCAGCAGGCATCAATTCAGCACTCGCTTTCTTGTTGTTTACGGCTACACCAGCGGCCAGCGGTACCAGCGGCAATGCGACCGATTTTGTATCACTGCGCCAACAGATCGCATGTGCCGCTAGAAGTGGCTTTGCGAAAAATCGCCGAATCTCTGTGTGATTGCAGCAGTGCCAATATTCTCTTTTTATTTCTTTCGAGTTTTGGACTGGGAGTTCCACTTTAGAGAAAATTGCCAAGTACTTACGGTGATGCGGCTCAGGCGTAATGGCGATTTCGTCTGCTTTTGGTTTGCATCTCGAGTCTCACCAAAGTTCGCGTGTTGGTGACACGACACATAACGCGCGCGAGAGAGAGAAAACAATTTATTAAAAATATATATAAACTAAGCATGTGGGATGAACCCTGTCCGGGGTCCCCAGAATGGCCTTGGCGGCCACACGGGCCCGCTGAACCAAGGCCTGGCGGACCTCGGGAGGCCCGTCGCACAGGGCATCGTCCCGACGGCACCGACGGCTCTTTGGTGCTGAAGAATGACTGGGACGGAAGGGCCGCAAGATAACTTTGCAGCGCACTCCACCGTGACATGCAACGCCGTTGGGGAGCTGCCACAGCCCGGGCAAGAGTCTGCGTAGCGGTCTGCGTTTGAAGTAGGCGGAGTGTCGGCTCTTCCTCTCGCTAGAACGACGGTGGAGCCGGGCACATCTGGTGTAGTATGTCGTCTCGGTATGCGAGTGGAGGGCCCACTTGATCTGGACTCTCGGCCCCGCCATGCCGGGGAGCTCGATGGCAGACCATACTTTATGTATGTTCGTGCGTGCGTTTGTATGTGTGAATGCCTATATACGCAAGCAAAACTGAAAAATTTCGGGGGGGCTTTGAACCCCCCCCTTGGCTACGCCCCTGCTCGATGGGTAA
The DNA here is from genome assembly GCF_013339695.2 of Rhipicephalus sanguineus. Classification (NCBI taxonomy): domain Eukaryota; kingdom Metazoa; phylum Arthropoda; class Arachnida; order Ixodida; family Ixodidae; genus Rhipicephalus; species Rhipicephalus sanguineus. The sequence continues at coordinate 115,445,211 of NC_051184.2, forward strand.
TTGCTCAAGCGACCGTGTACTGGGCGCAAGATTTACTACAGTCAGCCTACAATGAATAAACGAACTTGACGATGTCGCAAGTTCCGCATGAAAACCAAAGGGAACAGGCACGTGGCATTCAAGCCCCCATTGAATGTGAAGAGAACTGACGCGCCTTTCTAATCAAATGAGCTTTAGTTATCTCCCTGATATCTGGGTTCTTATTTTTGCCTACTACCCTGCGCAAATTGAACGGTTTACAAGGCTACTTGTGCTTTATCCTGCACTCGTAACCAGTGGCGGAACCAGGCGGGTGGTATACCGGGCCCGTGCCTCCCCCCCCTCCGAAATTTTTTTTGCCATGTCATAGAGCGCACAAGATGACACTCGATTGTATCTGCCTGCCCGACCCCCATTTCAGGTCAAGGAGGCCCCCCCCCCTCCCCCGAAAAAAATTGCTGGCTACGCCCCTGCTCGGAACACATGCTGGCATCTCGGTCTTGTGACGTCATCGAGGAAAGCATTCATATTTTGCAGTGTGATTAGTAACGATCAGTTGGAAGTAAACGCTTGAGTTGTCGTCACCTCCCCCTTGCTTGTGTCCTCCCAACGGCATCCTGAACATTAAGGCACCTCGCAAAAAAAGAGATCTCATCCCCGTCAAGGTTCATTGCAAAGACGTCAGTCGGAGGAGGAATCGCTTTAACAGATGTATTGATGTAAAAGACACCACACATTAATTGCGAAATGCTTTACGAGTGGGTGGTTAAAAAATTCAGCAGATCCCATGCCTTCTGGGAATCGGTTTCATGCGAAGCAGTCAGCAAGTACTTCTGTGCTGTATTTTATGGCTTTGAGCCAAGCGTTACAAGGTGGATTAAGGTGTTTTTGTAAGTGTAGTAGCTGTGTGCACATCGTGGGCTTACCAGGCATGTCGACAACACTGGTGTTTAAAGGGTAACTTATGGTGCAACGTATTGTCAACCCTCACGTTAGAGTACATACGTCAGTACTATCTAAACTAAGTGCACTTTATGGTGCAGTCATATGGATATCATACGCAACTTTCGTCAATGTATCCCTCTGGGGTCCAGCAATGCTTCAATATAGCTTGCTGAATCATAGGAATACAAATGTAATGTTTATCAGACTGCTATAAAAGCGGAGCCAACCCTGGAACCACAGACGTTAATCAGATATGACACCTGTATCGTAGGAGTACATACGTACTGTGTATTGCTTTCTTGCAAAATTAGCACCACAACCACAATTGACATTGCGCCAACATAACGCCTGCATAGGCTGTTTTTCCAAACCAGTTTATAGACCTGGCGTGGCTCTGTGGTAGAATACCTGATTGCTACGCAGAATGCTTGGGTTCGATTCCTGCTGGGATCCTAATTTTAGGGGCGAAGCTCCTTAGGGTGTGGGTCGTTCCCTCCTCTGTAGTAGTAGTAGTAGTATGCAGCCAGCTCTAGTTTAATGAATTGCTCACTAGATGGCGTTTCATGTATTTCTTAGGGCTCTAGTTTAATGAATTGCTCACTAGATGATGTTTCATGTATTTCTTAGAGTTGCTGTTTAAAGACGACAGATGGCGCTCGTATAATGCGAATGGCGCATGTCATTGGATGCCTGCGATCGTAAAAGGCGCTCGCTCTTGGCGCGCTTTCTCTTTCGCTCGGGAGCGGACACTTTCCCTGCGTTTCGCCGATCACAAAGCGGTGATAATGAAGGGACCACGTAAACCAACAGTACAGTAAAAGTTTGATGTTTAATATATGCACGGTGTTTCACACTCTTTATATGACGTACTGGGCGAATTTCACGGAAGAGTTTCACGGTTTACCGATGATTCCCTCCGGAGCTTCGCCCCACTCATCATCATTCACCCCGTGGATATGCTGTGATTTTTATTCTTTCCATTCGTCGGGTCAATGCTGCCGCTGTCGGTTTTTCTTAATGCTCTCACATTGAAATTACTAATGTCTGCTCTTGCCGTTCCTGGGTAGATATAAACTGTCAATCTCCTGTGGCGCATACCTGCACACAGCGGCCCATGGTAAGCGGGTATGTGCCACACATGTCCGGAGGAAAGGGTTTGACGACGTACACGACAGGATCTTCATGTTATTCATGTCATGACAAGACAGTTATTTTCATCAAATCCTCTTACCTTCCCATGCCAATTAATTTTGGTGTGCACCAAGTTAAGGAGGCAATCACGAGATCACCCAGATGTGGGGGGCTAGACAGATAGACAGACAGATAGAATTGCTCAAAGTGCCAAAGGCTCGCTAAGAAATGCTTCGCATTTAAAACCATTACAAAGTGCCGAGCACGCCGGACGTTTTTTTTCAGTGTACTTACCATTTCTAAAGGCTGAGCTTGTGCAGCATTTTTAGTGTAGCGTTTGTATATTCGCTGTCACGCTGAAGAAGAATGCACAGCAGGTGAGCAAATTTGCTGCACACGTATGCTGCTACTTCATGCCATGGCAAGGCAGCAGTCTCTTCCATGTGTGCTTCCATGGTCTCTTCAATTTGGCTTGCATCACTGGATGAGCGGATAAAGCTGATCGGGCAGTGAGTTACACCACCTACAGCCGTGACTAGCAGCAGGGCTTAAGGTCAGGAGGCCCCAGGGAGGCCAGGCCGCCTCTGGGCAGGTCAACTTTAGCACTGCGGCAACAATTTGACAAGCGTTGGAGTTGATTTTTTTGGCAGTAGTGCTTTGTACAGGGAAACTATAACTCTCCAATTTTCCGAATAACGATTTAATTGTGATTACACTGAAACCTCGATATAACGAACACGGATATAACGAAATATCGGTTATAACGAAGTATATGAAGAATTGTCTTGCAATACATACAGTGCTAAGAATATACATTTATAACAAATTTTTGGATATAACGAAGTTATTTTCATGTAGGATGTGACTTTGTTATAAAGAGGTTTGAGTGTATTCGTTTGATGGGGCGTCAGTAGAACAGAAAAAAAAAGGGTATCGTCGTAGAGTTGAATGCAACTCCCCGAGACACTGCACTCCACGGGTCACCACCCTGTTCGACTAAGCTTCTTGGCACAACATTCTGTTTCACGAGGCACGTGAGCGTAAAGCCACCCGCTTGAAAATCGGCGAAGCTTTGTCTTGTCTCTTTAGGTTACCTGTCAATTTTCAATCACTTAGTTGTGCATTACAAGTCTGGTGTAATGCCAAAGATGCCTGTATTTTGCCTACTTTTTTAGGAAAGTAGGTGTGACACTATATATCATTGCCGTGCCTGAGGTTCTCAATGCAGTGAGTCAATATTATTCGCTTTGAGCTCGCATGTCTTTAGCGCTTTACATCCAGAGTTATTTCTGAAAAATAATTTCCAAAATGCCAATTTCTTTTTGTGCTTGATTGAACTGACACGTGAAATAAATGCCCGAAATACACTCGGAATATGTATACATATAGGTCACCGCCTGTGAGGGCCCCCCCTTCAATCAAGGGAGACCTTTAACGTCCTGACTAGCAGTGTCTATTTTACTCGGAGTGTCAAAATTTGCTCGAGCCTTGATTTTAGCCACCATTTGGATAACCTCAATTTGGTTACTTCTGCCCACCTAAAGTCTCTTTTGCCACCACTGCTCCTAAACCCTAATGCTTTGAAAAATTCAGCCCAGTTGCTTTTAACTGTAAGGTGAAGCCCTTAGTTGTTGTAGGAAGATAAGAAAGGCACTTATTTTTGCAACCCATAAGGGAGCACGGTGCAGCATCACTGTGGGGATGGGATAGGGGAGTGAAAGAAGATGGAGGAAAGGAGCACCCACAACACAGGCACCTCTCTCCCTAACAGAAAAACTGGTGGCACTGGGAATCAAACACAGTACGCTCTAGCCACTCAACCACAAGCCATTTTCTTCTATCCACTCGCACTGGCTAACGTGTCTATTCCTTCGTACTTGGATCGGTACTTGTTAGTCCACAATACTCCTGTCCTGGCTTCAAGCGACAGAGCTACCCCAAGAGTTATCGTAGATCCTTCCTTTGAAAATTTCCCGCTTGAAAGTTGTGTAGGTTTTCAGTGCTGATTTCGTAAGCATCTCTACTGTCCACAGGCCCCTCTTCGTTTCCTTAACCTTTTTCTTAACCATTTCCTATTATTGTCTAAATATTTGCTTTACAGTTTTCTGGTTCTCCATACCTCATCTGATTGAAAACGTTCTTCCCCCATTTCTCTCAATGGCTTCTCCCTGCCCTCGAAGGCAGTGGTTTGGCAAGGGGGGGCGCACACCGGGCCCGTGCCCACCCCGAAATTTTTTTGCTTGCACGTCTGCTTACATCAGATTGCTTAATTTCCAACCTCACGCACAAGTCCAGATGACCGAACCATCACCCCTTTCCAACTCTCTCTCACCACATTGTACCTATTCCACAGTGCGCTATTTTTCATTGCAGCTGCATTCCTGCTACTTATATAGTCATTACACACAACCTAATGAATACAACAGACAAGGAAGGCATGAGGGACATTATTTGTAGTTTTTAACTGCATAGTGTAGTAACACTCACAAGGAAAGGAATTAAAGTAGACGAAGAAACAACTTGTAGGGACTGAACTTACAACATTTGCATCACGTGGCTGTGCACAACAACGAAATGAGGCCTGATCCATTTCCATTCTTATGTTCTTTCGTCGTTACGTATCTTTCGTCTTCCGTTAGATACTCATCCACACCGAGATACGTGCGACTTCCTGTATCCTAAGCTCACCACCTTTATTAAATGTGACGCATTTCTTAGGGAACCAAAGGCACTTTGACTGTTTCCATCTATCTATCTGGCGCCTTACATCTGGGTGCTCTACAGGGGCGGCGCCAGTGGGGTCTACCCACGCCTCCTTTGTTTCCAGCAGCAGCATCCCCAAAATTTCCACCTGCCCCTGCCCCCCCCCCCTTGCTCCCCCCCCAGAGCAAACAATTATTCAAAACACAACGGATAAGATCCCAGCCTTCCTGCCCCCCCATAAAGAACTCACTTGTCATGGATGCCGGGCCCCCAGTAAAGAAAACCCTGGCACTCTAGTGATGGTCTCCTTAAACTCAGTATACAGCAACATTGACTAGGAGCATATGAGTGTATGAGAAACACGATTCACAGCTTATGACATGAATAATGTGACATGCCTGTCATGTAAATCATGGAACTCATTCCCGAAGTCACGTGTAAGCATACCCTCAATACCATGGTATGCGGTTTTGTGCCAAATGCCTATATCAATAGTCTATATCAGCCAGTGTCGTAAATCCAGTTAAATCACAAGGGGAGACACACATCTTGCCATTGCGGCCATTTTGTTTTTATTTTTATTTACTATATAAATATTAAAATTATTCTTTGAAACAAAATTTAAAAAAAAACGAGCATGGGTTCTCAGGTCATGTAATTGCATTGTTCTATTGAGTCTTCTCCAAAAGCGGTCAAGCGGCATTTGCAATTTTAACAGTCTCACATAGCTGAAGGGTATTGAACACAGGCCTATACACACACTACCAAATAAACAAGCATTAACAAAAAAAGTTGACTGCACTATACATAACTCTCAAGCAATACAAATATATGGAGTATGGAAGACAACTTCTCAAGGGGGGACAATGCAAGGGGAGTCCCCCCCAGCCTGAACCCAAAGGGAGTCAGGACCCCCCTGACCCCCCCCGTGATTTACGCCCGTGATATCAGCGATTGCATAAAGTTAGTTCTGGTGGTGGTGTATGTCTAATGTCAATCACAGTAGCAGTGTTGACTATCTGCTTTATAATTATGTAATAAATATTATATATGTACTCCTATGACCCATCAAGTTACAGACTAGTGTTACTTGTCTGCACGGGAATACACCACCAATTCTATGCCAACTCGCCCAACTTTCAGTGCTAGCCAACAATGATGCTTTTTATAAAAATGACGTCTGTGCTGTAACGTGAGTGCCAGTGTTACGCCAGAGCATAAGCTACCATTTACACGCCACTATAGTAAAGCTCACGATATGCACATTACTCAATTTACACAAAGACGTCGGTCCACCTAGTAAGATATGGCTCAAGGAAAAAAAAATTTTTGGCATATGCAGCTACTCGCTGACTGCTTTGCATGAAATAGATTCTCACAATGCATGAGATGTGCCGTAATTTTCATAATTAAAAATCATGAATTCCGGTTTATCAATGCTAAGTTTTAAACATAATCCCATCTCCCTCTTTACCGCAGATGTCCATCAGTTCCTGCAAATCTCCCTTGTTGGCCATTACAATATATATCATCCGTGTAGATCAATCCAGGCAATGACAGCCCTATCCTGTCTTCTCTTATTTTCTTGCTTGTCTCAGTTGCTCCACAAATATTTTATTAATGCACCAACTCGCCCAACGTCACACTCTGCTAAAACATTTTCCCAGCTAGATAAAAGAAAGATGCTCCTCTTTGATTTGGCCTCGTAGGAATAGCAAAGGTGACCACCCCGCTCTAAGCACCCGTCGTATCTTGATAGGCAAAGGATTAGTTACTCCATCTTCCACATCTAGTGTGTCCAGTATGTCCTCTTGAATCACACTTTCCTAGGCTCCCTTGATGTCCATAAATGCCAGCCATGGCCACGCCAAAGCACGCGCTCAGCACACTAGCCAGTATATTCTAGGCACTATAACTGTACATTGAGCATATAAGTGCTTCATCATAAGAGATAGGACTTGAAAGGTACTCATGATAATGTGGCGGAGGATTCTCGGCGGCCCGATCTCTAAAGGTTGTGTAGTTTCTTGTGAAACAGGTGAAAAACTTCGACATTTAAATTGTGCATCCGAACCAACTCCGTAATTGTACCTTTCCCTAGTAAAATACTTAACGTGCACATCAGAAATATTCGGCTGGATTCAGGAAAACTGAGCCACAGCAAACATAGCTTTAGTGCTGGGGTTATTGAATGGAGCATAACTGCAAATGCGACATCATTCTTAGACAAATGGACATGTAATAAGCTACAGGCATAGGCGTGCGCAGGGTTCCCCTTCAGGGGGGGCGAAGGTTCTTCGCAGCGCCCCCCCTCCCAATTATGTCAATGCATAGCGCTGACATTGCGCCCCCCCCCCTCTTAGGTGAATGGGGGGGCAGCCACCCCCCCCCCCCCCCCCCTTGTGCGCACACCTATGGCTACAGGAACGCCAGATTTTAAGATCACTTCGCAATTCAAGTTTACATATAATCAGAGAGCTTTCGCACCCCTGAAACACGCAGCTGAAATTTTCCACCAAAGTTGTACAGTCCGCAAGAACTCTATTTCGCACGTTTTCTGGGACGAAATTAATCATTTTTGGGCTTGCTATAAAGCAGCCAAACCTTTCCGATGGGAGAAAGATTGAATTAATTCAATTTAAATAAAGTTTATTACTAATTGATGGTGTAATGATATTATGTCATTTATTTGTTTGTGGTCGTAGAGGGTTTGGCAATGGATCGAGGGGTCGATGACGCGGGGTTAGAGGCATGGTCGGTTACAATCAACATGCCATTTGCGAACTATTTCAGTCAATTCTTACCGCAGCACAATGGACCATTGTAAAGCCACATTAAAGATAAATTCGCGTGATTGCACTTTCTTATCCGTTATGTACTTCCTCGTGGCAAATACATTGATCTCCAGAGTGTTCAAATCTTGCGATTTCTCAACGTTATTGCGATTTCTCAAGGCCACGTAAAGGCTGCAAGCGGAGCGCGAAGTTGCTGTTTTCTCAGGCGCCCTCTTTTCAAACCAGTGTGTCGAAACAGAATGAAAACGAAAAAAAAAAAAAAACGATATTTTTGACCGGAACGAAAACGTAATCGAAACTTTATATATTATTTCGTTCCGGAGTGAAACCGAAATTTTTTCAATTGTTTTTCGGTTCATGAGAAAACTTCGCAATCCGGAACAACTGAGCTCATGCAATGTGAGCATATCTCAGGGTACAGTATTAGCATGTACCTCAGGCAGGAATTCTAAGCAAAGATATGTTGAAATTGTGGCGAAAATGAAAACAGTGGCAACCAAAGATGTTTATATTAACGCAAGTGGACTTTTGCGTGCCTGCACGCAGGCCAAAGTGGAGACAGTGTTGTCGGCGCTGAAGTTGGTTACAGCGAAAGCTATTCACAACAGCTGATTTTGGCGCCATAGTTGTCCATCGCCGCCGCCCGGTGCCCGTGACTGCTATCGCGTGAAATAAGAAAAAATGAAATGAAAAACAAATTTCTAGGATCGGATGCGATTTTAACCCGCGCCTCGTGTGGCAGTAGGGTCTTCCACCACAGTTCCACGCTGGTGCTTGTTACTCCTTCGCAAAAATACTCTATACAGGCGTCATGTCGGGCAAGGAATCGTGTTAACATATTTATTATAGCGTGGCAGAAGAGCAAAAATAACAACCAGTCATCACACAATGCTAATAGCGCAGAGTGTGGTTTAATGCTTCCCACCGGTGTTGCGGAGTTGCCACTCCGGAATTGGAATGACTCCGAAATCATTCCACATTTTCGCGACCCCGGAATGGAATAGGGACAACGCTTGGAGGAATGGAATGGGAATGGAATTACGTCCTTTTCCGAAAATAGAGCACGTTTTAGTCTACCTGCTGTTTTCAAATTTTAAACATTAGTAAGTCAGAGCCTCGAATTTAACAATAAAGCAGTATTTTTAAAATGGCTTGCTGAGAACAAGCACGGTACATTTATAGCAACGCGCCCACTACAAACCGAGGCATAAGTTAGTATGCAAACAAATGCATTATCCCAGCAGGTACTGAAGGGAGAAACAAACTACCCCTGCGCATTGGTTGTATTGGTACTCCCACACGAAAGTGGCGAATACTCTATGGACGCCTGATCTTTATCTCACAGGCAGTTAGTACCTTACAGACGTAAAACCTTGCGACAAGGAAGACACTGCATACCTGCGCATAGGCAAACACCGAAAGTTCTCCTCACCACATCCATGCTTGCGAAGCGCGCTTGACACCCATCTGTGCTGACGAGCAGTGCGGCCCAGTGTTCCGTATTCGATGCAAAGGCACAAGGTGCCCGAGAGGTGCACTGTTCCTTACTACCAGCAGATCTAGAGGGTTTTGTTCCCCGTTAATCAAATCTTAGTTTGCTCCATATTCACGACCGCTGCAGACACGTGGCAAAACTGCTTAGTCTTCTTGAATACTACTTTTTTTCAGCATGAAATAAGCATGGCATTTTAGCATTAACACATTTCAGCTTAAACATTATTATAAACGTCACCATTCGTTCAAACAGGCTGACCATGCAAATACTATAGGTAGCGGAAGCACTGCCCCCTATGGGAATTTGTTAGGGTGGCTGTAATGCACGAGATATGTCACCAAGCTACTATCCCTCGACCTTGGTAACGGTTTGGCGTACTTTTGTAATTCTTAATGCATCTGACGGCATCAGGTTATGGGCGTTCATTCTTAACTCGATAAAACTATCAAGATGCCTTTCCTACGTTGAGGAATTACAGGAATGGAATTTAACTGCCAGGCCATTCCAGGAGTGAGAATGGGCTAAGTTTTTTCATTCCGAGGAATTGAAAGGAATGGATTTTGCGGCAAGCTCTAATTCCCCTAAATGGAATTGGAATGGAGGCTCCATTCCGCAAGACTGCTTCCCACCCACTGCCATAATTATCAGCCATAATGCTCCGCCATAATTCTTCATCATCATCAGCCACAGCACAAAGTGCACATGCCTTACAGATGTTAGCAGGTACCAAGATTCTCCGAAAATGACGAAAAGTTGCACTATGGGAACTCGCTACTTCAGAAAAATACGATGATTTATGGCACAGTGGTACCTTGCATCTGTACTTGTATTACTTGCCCCAAGAGACTCTACAACGGGCAGGCCTGGCGATCCTTTTATCAGAGCAGCGGTCTCCGACATCAGAGAGTACACTTAATGACGTGCTGCTTCTGAAATCGTGCTCACTCCCTTGCACAAAGCATTGAGCCTCTAAAAACAAAATCGTATTTGTCTTTTGAGAAAATAATACTATGACTTTGAAATTAATACTGGTTCGTGCTACTTGGTAGGAATTCGTGATACGTTACTTCCGCTCCGTCTGAGAACGTGTTTTACCCTTGTCACACTTTCCTAAGAGGAGGGCAAGTAACTACATCACAAATCCAATGTTTTTATGATTACCTAAACTTCAATTTTTGCGTAAAAAAAAAACCGTTACAAACCGTTCGGAACATTTTTTTTTCGTTCCGGAACAGAAACGGAACAGAACTTCTTGCAGTGGAACGAAACTAAAACCGAAACGAAAAACCATTTCGTTCCGACACCCTGTTTCAAACAGAGTCCGGTTCTCACTCTCGTTGGTGGGCTGGGCCATCTGCCGGTTGCCGTCGCGTATCTGCTTCTCCGCGCCGAAAAAGACATAGCATCCTCAATGGCCGATAGCGACATAAATCGAGAGCGGCGTTCAGATCAGATGCGCTTCTTGCCACGAGGTACCACCACTTGCCGGCGCCGCACTCCTCAATCTGCTAACTTTACACGGCAGCCGCACTCGCGCATGCGAAACACAGCGGGAGAGCGATCTGGTTTCATGACACGCGCTGACGTAACTTCTTTCTCCCGTGCCACCCCTACCTCTGTAGCTTCGAGTGCGCTCGTCAGGACGAGAAAAGAGAGAAAGTGCTGAGAGCGTGCGCCAAATCCCCGTAACTCCGCTCGTTCTTGATGCATTCGAGAAATTTTTGCGGCAAGCAATTCGGGAGGCAGTAAACTCCGCTACTGAGGTCATTAGATCATTACTCGGAAAAGTGGTTCATGACCCCTTTAACAAAAAAAGCTTGTACAGGAGAAATTGCATTGAATCACTGGCGCTTATGCACACGCAGGTGTTGTTTCTGAGGCGTGACCCCTGCCTAAATGTCTGGGCGCATGAAGGGCACTGATATGGTCATTCGCCAGTGTGGATGCGCACATGCTCGTTCAGTGAGCACTTCAGTGAGAAGCCTTGGGACACAGGTGGCACTTGTGTGGTCGCTCGCCCGTGCGGATGTGCAGGTGACCATTCAACGTAGACTTATGTGAGAAGCTTGAGGGGCACAGGTGACATGTATACGGCCTCTCTCCTGTCCTGGGTGTCCAGGTGATCCTTCAATGCGGTCTTTTGTGTGAAGCCTTAGAGACACAGGTGGCATATTAAATGGCCGCTCGCCCGTATGATCCTCACGTGTCGTTTAATGTGCGTCGAATAATCAGTCTCGTAGCTGCACAAGTAGCACGGTGGCGGTGTCCCTTGATGCGCTTCTCAGTATCCCCGGTCTCTGGCTGGGTGATAGACCCTGACAGCTGCACACAGAAAAGGTTGCAAGACAGGTTACTTCAAGGTACTGCTTTTCGTTTGAACAGAAAATTGAATTCAAGCTCAAGGGTTTTACCTGGCAACACCACACTACTGTTATGAATCGGACACAAGTGGGAAAATCTGGATTTGTTTGGAACCGCCTAGGATTTTTCCAATGCGTACATAAAACACAAGATCACGAGTATTCTTGTATATGACCCTTATTGAATACAGGCCACTGCATTCGTAGTAACAAATGTCCAAAAAATTAAAGAGACTAACACTGACTGACACAGACCATTTCAGTCATGGCATATTTAGGAACAAAGCACACTGTTCAACATTTCATCATTAGCTCAACACACACATATATGCTATTGTTAAAGGACCAAGTTAATGAAACACATTGCTAGTTGGATAACGATAATTTCTTGCCCAGTACTGTTGCCTCAGTAATCCTTTTATACATATGAGAATGCCTTAAATAGTAGAGTAAACAAGAATGCATGCTAGTCTGAACAACACTAATGTAGAACAAAATAAGCACTTATTTCCTCAGCGCTAAGGTTTCAAGAGCAAGGGGATGCATATTTTAAAGGGCACTAATATCAAGAAAAGCAATAAATGTAGAACTTAAATACTAACCATCAGAATCAAAGACGACTTTCAGTAACTTTTTTAATCATACACTTGTATTAATGATAAATAATGCCTGCAATACTTCAACTTTCAAGAGCAATCAACTCCACTTTCTTGGAGAACCTAAAAGCGGAGTCATTAAAAAGAGGTTGAAGAAAGTGAACGTGCTAGAAACCGAGAGATCACAAAAATACATGAGCATCACAGATAAAGATGAAATCATATTGTGGGGAAAGAAAAGCACTCAGAGTAACAGTTGCAATGATTGTTATATGATAATAAAATATGGCCATAAATAAAAAGTAGAGCTGGGCAAATAGCAAAATTTTGGGTGCGAAGCGAATTCGAATATTGAAGTGTGAGTGCGAATCGAATCGAATATTTTTCGAATATTTCTCGAATATTCTAGAATATTTTTCGAATACATCGAAGCGAAATTGCAGAAAAAAAGTTAGAGAGGATTCCTAAGCATATTCTTATGAGATAGCAACATGAAAATGTTTCTTTTCACTAGGTTGATGAAGCAGTGGCGGGGTGGTGTTTCATAGTTGCCTTATCAAGAATGAGGCAATGTAGAGGCCGAATTCTATTTATCTATATGATTTGGTGCCACCAAAGTTTTGCCGACAACACTTTACACGTGATAGGCAAAGATGCCATTTCCTCAGCCTCTCCTCCTCTTTCAACTTCTGTGGAAGCCCAACTGATGTGGCGGACAAGGGTGTGCTCCCTTCAAGTCCGGCGCTCCAAATCTGCCTCGTAGACATCGATATATAATAAGAACATCTGAAATTTTTTATGCTAAAAAGCTTTTGCTTCCGATTTTTCGGACTTCCTGCCCAAATTTCAGGTCCAAAACAGCATTAATTGAGCCCCCACCTCTGCCACATCTTCCATCTCCATGTTAGAACCAGCGTTTTCTTGAGTTAGTACATTTGCGACCGTAGCAGAGCTTGAAAGGCAGCTTTGCCGCAATACCGGGGTGTGATGAGGTGAAGCATATTGAAAAATCTAGAGACCGCTTCCAATCGGACGTTGTGTTTTGGCAAAGTTCGACAGTAACAGAGCTTGAAAGGCAGCTTTGCCGCAATACCGGAGTGTAATGAGGTGAAGCATATTGAAAATCTAGGGACCACTTCCAACTGGACGTTGACTGTCTCTTGGCAAAATTCGACCGTAACGGAGCTTGAAAGGCAGCTTTGCCGCAAAATGAGGGTGTACGAGGTGAAGCCTATTGAAATCTGAAGGGGTCACTTTCAATCGGACTTGACTGTATTTGTTTTTGGGAAGTTCGAATAGTAAAATTCCAGTGCGAATCGAATCGAATAGCAAACACTATTCGAAAAATATTCGAAATTTCGAATATTCGCACACCCCATAATAAAAGCTATATGAAATGTTCAAAGAAGATAGAAAGTAGATGTTCATGATGTGACATAATACTAAATCACAAGTGGCCTCAGAGTCCTTGATATTCGGTGACATGTACCTAAGGAGATAAGAGGGGACTAAGCTATTAGCAACAGTGACCAATATCAGAAGTAAAGCAGGCCTTGCTGCTATACAAATGCATTTAAGAAGTGAATTCCATTTGCAAGCTAGGCATGCTTATATTAAACCGGTTTGTGATTTTATGGTGGTTTCTTGTGTTCAGAGTACTTACTACACATCATTAAAAAAAAAGTTTCTTTATCTTATGCATGCTAACCATACACCTTTTACAAGAACTACTTTCTGAAATCACACTTCAATGCTGAGCTACACATCTGCGCCTAAAGTCTAAAACATACTTAGCAAGGCTACACACCAAGATGATGTGGCAGTACTTTTCATGTCGCATACTCATGGAATGAAATGTGACATCATGACATCAGATATAACTGGCAACGGCGACCAGCGTGACTGAAGCAGCAAGATACCTTCGGAAGACTTTACCGCCTTTGGCGTAGGGTGCACCTATGGTGGCGCTCACGCAAACGGATGCGGTACGGAACCACCAGCGCGACCACATTTTGTCCTAGTTACCACAGAACTGCAGATTGTGGTAACAGCATGGCAGACGCTGCAATGTCGAATCGCAACCACGCTCCAGAGCCTGTCCGAACCTGCACGCATTCTTCATTGTGCAAGCGTTCGCCTGGCCAGCATGCAAACGTGGATGAAGACCAGCGCGCCAAACTGCGGCGAAGGAAGTTTCTGCTAAGCGCGCAACGACCACTACGGCACAGCGAATGCCGCCCTCCAGAGAAATCCTCGCAAAAGTGTACAGACAAGTTGCAACGCTGGAAAGCAAGACCACCGAGGCACAGCCAGTGCCAACCACCAGAGGCATTGTTGCTACAGATGATGGGGGGATGTCAGATAGTCCTTGTTTGAAGTTCGAGAGGCCAGAAGCAAGGTCTCCTTGGAATGTCGGCTGTGGACCACGAACGTCAACAGGTGGGCATGCAGGTTGTTTCGATATATGTACCTAAAGGGCATCCGAACTCAATGGAGGTCGAGAGTGACGTTTCTGAGGTGAAAGTAAGCCCTTTTGGACTATGTCGAAATGGAACCCTGGCAAGAGACCGTTAGAGACGTTCGGGACCTTGTATGTCATGCAGAGAGAGAAATGTGGCAATCAACCATGCTCTCCACAAGTGGACAAAATCCTTCTGAGCGGAAAGACGGGCGGTGCGCCTAAGTGAGCACACGAAAGAGAGCCGGGAATCAAAAGAACAGACTGTCACACCACAGAATATCGTTGCTTAGCAGTCTCCTTGTTAAAGGCTCATTAATGGCCATCAAAGACACATGGTAGACATTTGCGAAAGTACATAAGCAGGGGCATATGAGCTGCAATTTATCGAAACCAACCATAGTTACCTTATGCTCAAAAAGGTGAGTCATAAAAGAACACACAATTGCATTGGTGGAGTGAATGTTTATTGAAAAGGCATCCCACTGTAATGAACTAAAGAAATGGGAACTTATGTCATAGTTCCTCATTTGAGCAGAATGAGAAACCATAATGTATGCGTGGCACAAAATTAGCTCACAGAGCTCTGTCAACTGTGTGGAACACTTCTCATGTCTCGCCGTGGCCATGCAGCAAAACTGTTAGCATAATTACGAGCAGAAAAAACAGCGCTAAACGACAGGATCAAGAGAGTACACAGACGCTGACTAACAACCCTGGTTGTTAGTCAGCACCATGGTCTGTGTCCTTTCTTCATCCAGTCACATAGCCCTGTTTTTCCTGCTCATAGTCATGAAACAACCAGCCCAAAAGAGTAACCCACTGGTGGCATAAACCATGTCCGATTCATGGGTCAACACTGAAGAACTTCTGAAAGATCAGTCCGCACGTCTGAATGTTGCTGATCATGATGGCTCGCAGCCGCTCCATGTACTTGAGATCGGCAGCAGGTGTCTTGAACTCACGCCACAGTTCACCAGTCGTGGGGTTCTTGTGTGTAAACAGTGCTGGGCTGGGGACGTTGTTGCGCATGTACTGCCACACGTCCGAGAGCACGCAGAAGACTTCAAACGGGCTGAGGAGTGGCAGCACTTCACCCAGACTGTTCATGGCCGGTGGCAGCAGCTGTCCCAGAGACATGATGCGTAGAACTGTGCGGGTTGTCTCGAGATGCTTGGGGCTGGAGGCGGCCGCCTTCTCCTGGCAGTTGCGCCAGTGTGTCATGGCCACAGCCATGACGGCACGCAGAAGGACACTGCAGTAGCACAGCGACGGCCGCACCGATGCCACCAGTCGCAGGAGGTCCCACAAAATGGGGTGGTCCACAAACATAGCCTGGATGTGCAGGTCGCGCTCAATGGTCACCTGCATGACGTTTTACATGAGATATTGTAGCGGAGAGCTCCAAAAACTGTCTAAGAAAGACAAGCAATACTGTTTGACCCCCCGAGCCTCTTCCATGCTGTGGGTTCATCAGAACATTTTGGTAAAGAAATGGCTAGTGTACCGTTTTCTGCTACTTTCATTTTCTTGCAAGGTAAAGTGCCATTAGGCTTTCATTTTGCAATAACTGGTCCCAATTCACTTATTCTATATTAATGTTAAAATATTCTTTACGACAGAATTTTGGTAAAGGAAATCACTTGAATGAAATTGCTGGGTAAACAAAACAATTTCTTCTTCAAGGCTTTGTATTTGACTGCCGTACCATTTAAGAGATAACACATTGTTCAGTAATTAAAGCTCTTTCTACATGCAACATCTCTGACCATGAACGTAGTGTGTATTAGCGCGGTACAGAAGTAAAAGGAACACACAGACGTTGAGATAGGTAGGCTACCTACCTCTACGTCTGTGTCGTGTTCCTTTCTTTTATGTACTGCGCTAATACACGCTACGTTCATGGATGACCAACTCGCCCGATCATCAACCCTTCTGAATCTCTGACCAGTCCATTTAGATTTCGTTTAAACAGTTTCTACTGTACATTGCATTTTTTTGTAAACTATTCAACGGTACAAAAAAAAAATTGCGTGAGCTGCACCGGGGACGTAGACAGAGTAGCATTCACAAAATGACGTGTGTTTTGCAGAAGGGACACTAGAATAAAGAAGCAACAATATAAACAAGTACTGCATGCATACTGAAGATAAACAGCGCGAAAAAGCACGGCCAACAAAAAGCAATCACACAGGACAAGCGCTGCATTCAGCTGACAGGGAGCTCCGTTTCCTGGAATGTGGAGGTTTGCACAGCTGACCACTGCGATTGTTAACGGTTTTTTGCTGTTTTCACGTCAGCACATCTTTTTCCTGTTCTTGCTTCCCTTTTTTTGTAACTGTTACCCTTGGTCGAAGCCTAGGTGGGATCCAGGTCCATCCTACCAATTCGCAGGGCAATCAATAAAGTTAATTGATCTGATCTATTACCGCATATACTTGCCGGAATATATACAATGCCGGAAACAAGGTAACACTATTTTTAATCGAATTTATCAGTTACTTGAATGGAGAACAAGAATGTTCCAACGCAAACTTGTTTCGTCAACAAGACTGGCACTGTGCTTTGGTTCAGAATGAACGGTGCGTGCAAAAGCGCTCTTCAATCTCAGTTCTTATTTCTCCGTGCGATTTAGTTGTTCGCCTACAATGTAAGCTACACTTGCAGAACAATATTACGATATATGCATTTTAAAAGACACGGCAAACGTCGCACACGCCCAAGAGAGCATGACTGATCAACAGTAGCTTGTCGCTGTTGCAGATCTACGAAAGCAACGATTTACGTATAAGAACGTGGGTAGGCAGTGCCACAGACACTGCTGCGCTTGTCCGCAGTAAATCAGTGCCACCACACGAGATGCAATCGGCGCAAAGATTCCGACAGGCATCTCTTTGCAAGCTTCGCAAGGCAGTGTGCGCTGAAGTACATAGTCTGCATGCCGCGTTTGCCCTTCGCTCACACCCACTAATCCTTCTCCTTTTATTTTTCTTTTGCTCTCTTCGGTCAGCGTGCGCTGCGAGCACGGAGCGAAGAGTTACGGAGCCGTACAGTAGATGGAGCTGTTTGTTCGGTAGATCATCGCACTCATTTTTCCGCTGATCGCAAGAGCGCGTGGTTATGCACGCATCTGTGGCATGCGAAAGCAAAGAGCGCAATATATTTTAAAAAGATATGTCAATGAATGCACATGTATAGCGTTCAAGGAAACCAGAACGACAATACTAAATCCATGCGAGATATTGCGACCCCAAAACATTATAAACAACCACTATGCAGCAAAAGAGCATTACTCGGGCCGCTCTCTTTTTATACAGTTGAAATGTGCGATTAGTATTTTTGTTTGGTTTGTGGTGCACTGCTCATGCACATGTCCATGCCTTGTTTATTTCGAAAAAACTACACACGCGCTATTGTGGAGGGTGTAGAGATACTTGTGGCTAAAGAAATGAGCCGAGGAAATCGGCACGGCATTGCACAGGTCGTGCAGAAACAATGTGGTGTCGATATCTAACGACTGTTTGACGCATGTAAATCGCAGTGAGAAATACGATGGAGATGTATGCAGTGCAAGGTTATCTTAGAAGTTTGACAATCACACCTTCTCTGTAACGAACACTTTTCTGAACATCTACCTCAGATCGGAATAGCACGCCACTATAGAGAACAGCAGTTCGACCTTTGCGAAGCGATGCGCCTCTTGCAGCTGCTGTCCGGATGAGTTTTTAAGTGTGGAGAGCTCCGATATTGAGTTCTCGTCGTTTTGTGGCAGCACAGTGAGGTCTGCCGACTGTTTCGTGCTGGATGACGAATGAAACAGCCACATTTTCTGGTCCAAAAGCTTTGCCAATGACTGCGGCTCAGCCTCTCCGTATGGAGATGCTAGCAGGCGATTCCGCGACGGCGCGCAACAAAAAATGGCGGATGTGCCCAGTGCTGCTGGAGCACCAAGCATTATGAATATCCCCTTGAATTCACATCATCCAACCCTATGAACCATAGTACAAATGACAATGGCTGCTTAGATGTTAACAAAGCCATGGCACAGATTGTGGCATTCCCCCTGGCATTCGTGGTTGTAAACTTCCTATAAACTAGAGAAACAAGCTCTTTTTTTGTTACAGAACATTTTAACGCATTACAACATATGTTATGTAATAAGAGAACATTGTTTTAAAAATACAATCGTATCAGTTTTCAATATTACTGTATTTATTTAACCTGCGACCTTCGAATAAAGCATCCGATGCTCGTCCGAGCATCGGACTCGTTATTGAAGGTCGCAGGTTTGGTCGCTGCCGGCGGCAAGTTATCTTTTCGTCCACTTTACGTTCTTCACATTTATATCATAATTACTACAAATTATATCCGCTATACCTTCCTTGGCACTTGTGTCATCGTCGGATGGGATGTACCTCAGCAGGACGCCATCAGATTCCAGTAGATAAGAATCCAGTGCACTCACAGCATTACCAGCTGCTGCCAAGCGCTCGGCACAGACACCAATACCAGCTGCCCCCGTGTGCGCGATGGCCACCACCCGGAGCCCGTCGAACACCTTTCGACAAAACAGATCTTTCTGCTGGAAACAACTCCCGCACTAACAACAGCCTCTCCGTGGTTCATGCTTTTGCCTTGAACTGACGTTTGTTCCACTGTTCCTGTTAGCGCTACTTCGAGTGTCTCGCTCTCGGTCTGTTTTGGGTCAGTCTTGTGACTTGCCTCGTGTCGGACTAGAGCACGCGATAGTGCATCGGCCGCGGCATTGCTCTTGCCGTTGCGGTTGTGCACGGTGAAGTCGTAACACTGCAGGAACATCTTCAGGTAAATTTGCAGCGCGGCACAGACAAAGGACAAGAAACGGACGACAAGTGTCGTGTCCGTTTCGTGTCCTTTGTGCCGCGCTGCACATTTACCTGAAGATGTCAGTATACCAACTCGCCCAGATCGCCGTATTACTGCAGCAGCAATGCCCAACGAGCCAGGCGGCCACTTGGTTCGTTCAAGTGCCTAAACCACGTGTGCGCCATGTGGTCCATCTCAATAACAAACGCCACTCCGTCGATGTAATAGTCAAATTTACGGAGAGCGAAAACTATCGCGAGACACTCTTTCTCCGTTACTGAGTAGTTCCTCTCCGCCGGTGTCAACGAACAGCTTGCGAACGCAATCGGTTGGAGGGCATCTCCATGCTCCTGAAGCAAAATGGCTCCTAAACCCAGGTCGCTTGTGTCTGTTTGAATCACAAGCTCCCTGTTCAAATCGGGTACCTGCGGTTCAGCTGTGTTAGCCAGCAACTTAGTGATGTGACGCAGTGCGGCCTCCTGCTATTGACCACAAGCACAATGCTCGCCGTTCCTAAAGAGCTTTGTCAAAGGCGCCTGCACTGCCGCACAGTCTGGAATGAATGGGCAACGGTTGATAGTTTGTGCCGTGTTTCATTTGCCTTCCTTCCTGTTTTCGTTCTTTCGCGCACGACAGCATTAAAATAGAAATTCGCCATCCCCAGAAAGTGCCTCAGCTCGCCAGTATCTTTTGGCAACGGATAGCTGAATATCACTTCAAGCTTACCTTTATTCGGCAAAATGCGACCCTTGTAAAGCGTGAATCCCAACAATGTTATTCGGGTCGCCGCTACCTGAGCTTTGTTCGGTTTTAGAGTGATGCCCGCGGTCCTCAGCTTTCCTAGAACGTCTCTGAAGTGGCGCAAGTGCTTTTCGAACGTTTTCGAGTAAACCACTATGTCATCTAGATATGCGAGGGTGTGCTGCCACTTTGCATCTCCCAAAACTTGGTCCATCAGCTTTTGATAAGTAGTGGAAGCCCCTACCAAGCTAAAAGACATTCTCCAGAATTGCAAAAGTCCCCTGTGGCATGTGAAAGCTGACTTCTCTCCGTCCTGCTCGTCCATTTCGACCTGAAAATATCTACGACTAGCATCGGAGCGTTGTAAAGTACTTCGCCCCGCCTAGCTTGGATAATAACGATGAAATGGATGGAAGGAAGGTATGTGTCCTTCTTCGTAACCTCATTCAGCCTGTGGTAGTCTACACAAAGGCGATAAGTATCCCTCTTTGGAACTAGAACAACTGGGAAACCCTATGGGCTGTTTGACCTTTCCACCACGCCTGTGTCAATGTGTTCGTCCAAGGTGGCGTCAAGTGCTTTCCGCTTAGCCAAGCTAATCGGTCGGGGATTGCATTTCCAGGTTTGTGCATCACCAGTCTCAATTGTGTGCGTGACCAGCGTAGTGCGGCTTGGGCGGTCAGTAAAAACCGCATCGTACTTGTACAACAGCGACGACAGCTGCACCCTTTCCCTTTCTGGCATGCTCTGTGCCTCTGCCAAAAGCGAGTGCACGACCTTCCCTGTACCGCGGCACATTGTTCTGGCGGGGTTACTCGCTTACTCCGCACGCTTTTCTCCTCTCTCACTCGCGGTTCTCCCTGCCGGTGGCATGCCTTTGTCAATGCGGGTGCTTTCGAGAAAAGCTTTAGTGCGTCTCCGTCGCGCTCTCGGTCGCGACAGAGACACATTCTTGCAATGTCAATGACAATACCTGACTTGGCGAGAAAGTGTCGACCCAGGATTAGAGGCATTGACAACCTGGGAAGATGGACAAAGCATTGTTGCCTCACGCGTCTTTCCCAGCGGATCACAAGTCTAGCCGCACCGCTCGATTGTGCTGTGCCGGAAGCAAGGCGGAAGGTGGTGTTGCTTTGTCTCAAGCGGATATTGTTCTCGCGGAGATGGTGCAACACCTCATCCCCAAATAATGAAGCGCTTGCCCTAGTATCCAAATGTACTACAAACTTCTTTTGAGCTATTGTTAACTCAACGGTGCGGGCGAGTCTACGGCATCACCTGCGCACAGACTGTAGGTGCTAGTGATCCGAACGTATCGGTAGAACTACTGATCGCCGCGTGGTGCCCAGCGTAGTTCACTGGCAGCATCGTTCGTTTCCCGAACTGCGTGTCTGCTCCTGAACCGGTGCGCGGCCGCATTCGCGGGCGATGTGCCCGGTGCGCCACACTGGTAGCAAGAGTGCAGAAACCACGCTGGCCTGGGTGCTCGTCGCCGCGATCCAGTGGGCCTCGCTCTGCGTTGCGCAGCTCGTCTGGTCTGTTGACCCCATTCTCCTGCCACGGAACGTCATGCAGGCTCAGCACGGGCCGTATGAAGCCGTAAGCGTAGGGGTCCAAAGCGCTATCTGAAAGTTCTCAACCACGCGGTATGTGCTCATCAGCTAACAAAACTAAACGCCTCTGAGCCGACCGCGCCACCGTTCCACGCGCAGTGAGGCTCGAGTGACTGCGCTGCGGGGGAGGCGGGCGATACGCTCGTGCCACGGATGTCCCCTTGTATGCGCTTCGCCTCGGCGGCGAGCTCTTCTAGGTCTGCGAACTTGCATCCCCTGAAGTGCGCCGCAAAAGTCGGGTGCACTTGCCGTGTAATGCGCTCGACTTTCTCTGCGTTGGTGCTGAGAGGGTTAGCGAGGTGATAAAGTTCGTCCATCGCCCGTACGTAATCCAGCAGGGATTCGTCCGGATGCTGGGTGCGTAGCTCCAACTCCATCCTCAAATGCCACTCATAATTCGCCGGAAGGAATTCGTCGCAGAACTCTTCTACCGTGCGGGCGCAATGTCCGGTCAGTCGGAACCATCGGGCCGCTTGCTCTGTTAGCGACAGTTCGCCGTCGGGAAGCCCCATTGCCTGCTGATAGTAGAGCAATCGGTTGAGGTACTCATTCGCGCTCCTGCAGTCATGGTAGCCACTGTAGGTAGGCATGTCTAATTTGGCACGTGGTCCCGTGCTTTGCGAAAGGGCCTGCGATGTGTTCTGCAATGCACTGGCTAAGCTCTGCATAACTGACAGCGCATTCTACAAGAGTACCTCGCTCGAGGGCACACTACTGCCCGAAGACGCGACCACATCTGCGGCATGTGCCAAAGCAACTTGTGGCAGCATCTCGCCGTTCGCGTCGCGAGGAGACGGGGCGCCCGGCATGGCGCTCTCCGTTGTAGGCCTACTCCATCCTAACGCGGTTGCTTCAACATCCTGGTTGTCCCGCGTGAAACAACCAAAATTTACGCTGTCAAAAAGTCAAAACAATGCCCCCGCGTTAGCCACAGGACCGACATTCTGCGACGCGACATCAGACAACATGAACAAATCTTGGAATTCTGGAATTCTTGAACTCTTCTGGAATTCAGACATGCCGTTGTCCTACGTTGACAGAGCGTCTGTAGTCGCTCGGGTCCACAAAACTAGCCACGTTGTCAAATTCGTTAACTTTGGGTGCCAGATGAAGGGGTCCGCTCCTATGCACGGCTGGTGCACAAGCCTAGCTCCGGTTCCAGCCGCACACAGTTGTACCGTGCACGTGTCAACGTCCCCTTCCCTTAGCGCGAGTCATTGCAGTTACGAGGGGTCCGGGCGAATAAGGCAACAGGCTAGATCAACAAACAGCCCTTTATTGCTACACAAACAATAACGCGTAAACGTCGCGTAGAGGGATAGTCCACTCTTGCAGAAAACAAAGGGTAACGTTTACTCCGTCGGTCGATGGTCGAGTCGGGGGTGATCACGGTGCGTGGGTCGTTCCCAGAGGCCAGCGGCGCCAGAGACATCGTCTCCCTGCCCGGTTGGCTGTATTATTCACCTCCCGTTTCCCTCCCCCGCGAGGATTGATTCCCTCTTAGGGGAGGAGTACCCTTTCCCGTGAGCAGGGAAGCGAGGATTAGCACGCGGTGTGGTGGGACTGAAGGGGTTGCCAGAAAAGGGGCAACAGTGCTCACTCTCCAAGTGACTTCTTGGCTCCCGCGCCAGTCCGATCGCGCCAGCGTTAAAGAAAGGAAATGGCCGCATGTGCTCTCCCACAAAGTTCACCAAACAAACTAATGGCGAGTGTGTTCTCCAGCGTCACTGACATTGTGCGAATGACACTAGAGCTGAAGATGAAAAATTCGTAAGCCAACGTTTCGACAAGCGGACTTGCCTTTGTCAAGGCTGCAACTGCTTTCCTTAGCGCCAGTGTGTATATGCTTCATACCTCTCCTCCACAAAGGAGGAGAGGGCAACTGTGAAAGCGGGGGAGAAGGGGGTCGGTGTGCCAAATTGGGCGATGGGCGAGTCAAAAAGAAACAGGAATAGCCCTTGAAAAAGAAAGAACAGGGGTATGGTTGTCAGAAAGAAGCACCACTTGACAATAATAATTTCACAGTGATAAGCACGGTTATAAATTTCAACTAGAGCTGAAGAGCACTCATTTGGCAAAAGGCCCCGAGTTGGCCCGTGTGACAGGGTTATAAAATAGTAAGGCGAAAGTTGGGCTAGTTGTTTTCGATAATAATATCAGGGGTTTAACGTCCCAGAACCACAATATGATTATGAGAGACGTCGCAGTGGAGGGCTCCGGAAATTTAGACCACCTGGGGTTCTTTAACACGCACCTAAGTCTAAGTACACGGGCCTCAAACATTTTCGCTTCCATCGAAAATGGACTAGTTGTTTTCGAAAAATAAAAGTCATGGTACTAGTGAAACAGGAGGCGGGATGACATGAAGAAAAACGGGACCACGCTAGACTTCAACTTTTTTTTAGTTGAAGTCCGTGTTTTTCATCTCGTCCCCATCTCTTATTTCGCTAGTACCATGACCTTTTATTCTTGTATAAAATATAGCACATTTCATTATCATAAAGAGATACTACAAATTACCTTGAGGAAATCCTCGTCTGGCCAAGGAAGCCCATTGAACATGACGTCCGACGATATCATCTCACTAGGAGCAGCGCGACAATCTTCATGCCGCCCACAGGAGAAGTGCGTGTTGGTGACGACCTGTCATTGCGCCAGGGCAGTGCACAGCATGCCGTGATCGCCTCCAGCAAGAGCTGCTTGTTCAGCGCCACCTCTTCGTCCGCAATAGGTGGCGGTGGAGGCACACTCCGCAGACCAGATCCAATGACGCCAACACGCACTATGGACGAGTGGCTCTGCGGGAAGTTGATAGACGTTGCAAACTTCTGATTCTCGTCGAGGAGGTGGACAAAGCGTGGCCGCCGCAGAAATGCCTCGCTGCTCCGCCGTGGACGCGAACCAAATCTCCAAGACACCTGCGGTGATTAATTAATCAATTAATTTCTAAAGGTAATCATGAGTCGTAGCCCTGAAACTCCATTTTTTTTAGAAGCAATGCATCACAAATGAATTATACGAAAATGTGTCTCAACTGAGTGCAGGCATTAGCATCGCTAATGCTATCAGTTAATAATTTTCAGCACACTTCAAGCAGGCTTTCTCCGCAAAGCCCAGGCACAGATGCGGCATTTGCTGGCAAATATTCAATACACACCTGCCAAGTTCAAGGAATCTGAATCCGGGAGATTTCCGAAACGGAGAGGAAGGGGGGGGGGGGTCCTGAACAGCCCCAAGTGTAAAGATTGGTGTCGTGGTATAATGGCTTAGAGTGGCCAAATGAACAACACAGGTAGGGTTGCCCAACTACAGTAGAATGTCGGTGATACGAATTTCAAGAGGGAGTGAAAACACTATTCGTATCGTCCGAAATTTCGTATCATCAAAAAACTAGCAAAATCTGTTTTCAAACTACAATATACGCAGAAAACATTTTGCACCCATCCTCATTCTCGACCCATGTATTTTGTTCATTAAGTGCTGTATTCTAATGGATTCATTTCCGTCGAAAGAACTCGTGTATGTCTTTCTTTAACCACTGAACGGACCAATAAGAAACGGCGCATGCAGCTGGCTGCTGAAAAAGCGCGCGTCAAAGCTTCGCTTGAGGCCATCTGAAAACTAAGTGCCAAAGTCCGCTCCACCATAGTCATAAGGGAAGATCGACAAGAATGGCGAAACACTTCGTGCCTTTTTTACGATTTTATTGTCTTTAATCTACCGCTGCGTTAGCCGTACCTTCGGAGCTCGTAGTCGTTATTGGTGATCGCGTCGATAGTGACCGCGGTTTCACGCGCGGCGGTTGCGGCAAACGGTAGTTCTGTTTTCAATCCGTGTGCGCTGGCCTCGCACGTGCCTTCAAAACTACGTTGTTTGCTGCGATCTATGATGCATCTGCCATGGTATTGTCCGCTGCGTTTGCGGAAAGCAGCGTCGCTTTGATTGGGTGAGCGTTAAATGCGCGTGCACTTTTGGAGTTCCGTCAGTTTCGTTGTCGCCATACGTGATCATGTCAAGAGCGATCGCTGTTTTATCCAGTGCGGTTGTGGCATACGATAACCACAGTTCTGAGAATGTGTGCGCCGGCCATGCACATACATCCAAAGGTTCCAGCATGCTGCTCTCGGCCGTCGCTCGATGGTTTCGGTACCAAAGTTCGTATCACTCGCCGCGACGGGGAAAGTGTTCGAACATTCGAATTTGGGCCCATATGACACAGTGAAATTTGGCTGGGGAATTTCACGATTCGTATAGCCGGCTTCGTATCACCGAGATTCTATGGTACATTTACATCGTCTCCCAAATTGGTTTACATCATGTTCAGATATGCCTGTATCGGATTGGGTTGGAATTTGTCAGTGAAGCCAGATCACACACAGACATTTCGATTTCCGGGAGATTTTCCTGCCAATCGTACACAAAACCTCATTAATACGTACCCGCTTTAACCGTACTAACGGTTAAAACGTAGTTGGGACGAATCCCCAACTGAGTTTCATAGAGATTGATGCATTCGCTGACCGCTTAAGACGTAGTGGTTCGTCCTATGCCTACCGGTTAGTGCGTACCTGCGTGTACCGCGATAACTTTTTCTGCCATAAATGTCTACAGCGCCGCTGAACTTGCTGACGCCAAAATGTGCCGCAAAATGTCTTCTATCTTTTCTAGAATCGCAGAGATCAGTCGATCAATGATTCCAACTTCCGCGCGATTGCGGTGACGCCTTTGCGGATAAGCATTGGGAAAGAACCAAGGCGTGATGGTGGCTGCCGACGACTGCGCCAGTATGACTTATCGCCAGCAACCCTATCACCTTCAGCTATCTGCCTCGGGCACGCGTGTGGCGTAGCGCTACCTTAAGCCTACTGCACGATTTTGATAGGCGACAACCTGAGCGCGCTGGGCCGCCAATCACTGTCGCCTCGTTGTGCGGGACGGCATTGAAGTGCGCCCTGCTTTGTAGAAACGAAAGCAGCTTACTGTTGCCGAGTTGAGCGTCACGGGCGCCGAAAAACCTCGCTGCATTGGCAATTTCACGCCAAGCGCGCGTACGGTACAGCAAGCGTAGCGCTGTTGTAACCATACTGCACGCTTCCGTTAGACGGCCGCCTAAACGCGCCTCCGTCCGCTACCAGGAGCGCTAGGGCACGTGGGGATGCAGTGTGCACATCGCTTGCAGAAAGCTTGTCGTCGCTGCGATAACCCAACTAGCTAACCGCCGCATCTGTGCACGGTCTGCTGTGGAGTGGGTGCGAAGAACATTCACACGGCAAGCGTGCGTGTACGGTACAGCAAGCGGCCCTGCACCGCAGTGACGGCGTGAGCCTGGTAGGCGACGCGCTGCACGCAACTAGCCACGGACGATCGGCACCACGCGGCCGTACCGTGTTTCAATGAAACTTGTCAGTTTTCGCTTAGTGGCAGATCACGATGCAGACACGTACGCATGTATTGCGGCGAGCCGATACTGTCCGCTCTGTCGCTATGTCAGCCGCTGCGTATCGCGGACCCTGCAATAGTTTCAAAATGCGCCTTGGTATCTCCACTGCGCACTATTTGCAATGCCCGTAGACTGTCACGCTGCCAAGCGGAATTCAGGGGCGTCCTCTCGAGGAGGGTTAGTAGACGACCAAATTGCAGCACTACGCAGTCGCTCCCTTGGTCGGCTGTGCTAGCCTCAGTGTTAAGGCGTTGGCAAGAAAGGAACACTACGACTTTGCATGTTTCCTGCATCAGTGAACAAACCGAGTCCTCTGTGACACGAGAAATCTGATTCGTTCTAGCGAGAAGCGAAGTTTTCGTGAAAATACGTGCCAACTCACGCGTTCAGTGATAGCCCACAGCATACACATATCAGCTTCGCGAGGTTTTCTGTAACCACATAGGTTAGTTAAATGTTATCGGCTTACATTTTCAGTTGAAACTCATCCTGTTTTACTTCCATATAGCATTCGTCAGTGTTTTTGTAGTGCATGAATCCCATAACATTGTACGCGGCAGGTCGGGCAGGTTCGCGATGTGCTCTTCTATAACTGAGCAATCTCAAGTTCGCGATACATTAAAATAGGGCCTCTATCCTTTGTCAGGAAAGCGCTGTTATGAATCGTGCGAGCAATGCTTCAGTCATTCGAGGACACGTCCGCAACACGCCTTTCGTGGAGCGAACGCTCTCAACGCCGTTGTTCAACAGTGTGTTGGTTTCATAGCCAGTGCTGCGCCGCTTGTTTTTGTATGTTTGTTGATAGGTGGCAGCACACTGCAAGGGATTTGCTTGTTGACTGGTTTGAGATCAAAATGTTCTCCGCGCCCAGGCGTCTCCCTAATTGTAAACATGGTGACGCGGAATGGTCGAAGTCGTTGAAAGAAACCATCTTGACGACGAGGATTTTTCACCGGACGTAGAAGGCTGTGCAAGCACCGAGAGTGGCAGCGACGATGAACGATCAGCTGCTAACTCACGAGGAGCGAGTTGAACTTCACGTCCCCTTGTGTGTTAATGTTTTTCATGCTCGTAAGTCACTTTGATTGTATTTAATGTATATATCCTTGAGCGAGATCAAAATAAAAGCATAGTTCTTCTTGTGCATTGCATGTAGCACAATTATTGTGGATATTATGGAGCGCCGGATGCCGCCAACACGCTAGAGCTCGACCAGCGAAGTGAAATGGTTAGAGCGATAAAACGTACAGTCAAGGCCACAATCCACGCCTCTCGGCTAACTTCTCCTATACTTCACCGTTATCTTCAAAACGGCATTGTTGTTCGATGAATTTTTCGCAATTCGACGTTGCGAAAAACATACGTGTGCATTCTTTTCGATATTAATGTTTCGATTGTGCTGATCGAACCTGTAACATCTGAGTGAAGTGAATTGCACACGACTATAATCTGAGCGTGGCGGTGACACAGCGCTACTGAATGGGATGTTGAACGCTAGCATTGTGTTGAAGAAGTAACTCCGCCTTCCTGATTGCGCAAGTAATGACAACGGCGTAATATGTGTTTGCTAACCATCACCACGTTAAGGGGGGACGAGGGTCTTAAAATAGCAAAAAATCGTAAAAATTGTCAACTTTTGGAAATCACTATTTCAAGTATTTGTAGTCCAAATTATGCTCTGGAAAAATACTATGTTATGGCAAAATGGCCTTTCTTTTTCTTACATGCTCAAAAGATTAAATTTAAAATGTTTTTAAATCTTGAAACGCGATTTTCTCAGCTTTGTTATTTTGTGAAGTGAATCTGCCTTACAGAAGTTTTGAAGAGGTTTCTATGAACATATTTAAACAAACTTGGTATCATTTTTTCAGCAGCACCTGAACTACAGGCTAAAGCTTTTCTTTTTTTCTGAACATTGATGCAATTGTAATTATTTGATAAGTACCAGCTAATTAATGGAAGCTAACTTTTACCTTCCAAGTTTGAAAATTATTTCTGATCAAAGAAACAGCTGTTTTGACATCTGATTTGCTTTAGCCTGTGAGGTGGACCTTTTAGAAGAACCACGTAGTCCCGAAAAGCAACCTTTTGTATTCTAAGTTACCATAACGACCCGTAAGGAATTACCTAATTACAATGACGAAATTTGTCATAACTTCCTTTCTAAATGAAATACTCGAAATATGTTTGCAGATTTGAAACCTCCATTCAATGATACCCATACATGCCAGTTTCATTAAGATAGGATAATAAATAAAAAAAAATTTTGAGACCCTCATCCCCCCATGCATTCCCGTGCAGCAGCGAGGGCAATGTATACTCGCTAGCGGCCTACTACTGCGGCAAATCCGTCAGGCAGGCTCGGTACGTACTACCTCGGAGTGCCGTTCAGTCATACGTCAATATAGTTCATGCAGTTTTCTGTATCACGCACAGGATTTCGCAAAGCATTCTTGATGCACGGTAACGGCGTTGAAATATAACCTTTCACACCACAGCATTTAAATAATAGGTGGCGAGCACTTAGCGCTTTCCATGGTTTGGGAAAGTATTTTGGTCTCATATCCATTTCATTACAGCTCATGACTTCATCCGGTGAAAGTGGCACGGGCCGTACGTTCGCACGTCCTATCTGCTCCTATGCTAACAAACGGGTTGACCCTCCTCCTGGTGCCATCTTGAATCGCACAGCGCGCCACCTATAGTTCGTGGGCATTGCAAATAGGACGGTCGTGCGAGAGAGCCAGAATCTTTTCTGCGCAAAAATAAAGAGAAGGCGTTGTGGTGGGTACTTCTGCTGTGGTACTGTATTTATTTCTATGTTGGCGGTGATGGCGCACGTCAGGAGACGCAAATTAGTACCTGCTGGTTAATGCGTACTACCGTTTAGTACGTAGTTATGCCGCGTTCCCGTCAGGTATGTATTAACGAGGTTTCACACGTAAGAAATGGTTGAAATCCGGAAGTCTCCCGGAAAATCCGGGAGACTTGGCAGGTATGTGAAAACTGTGAGCAGATAGCGACACTAGACAAAGAACGCATTCCCAGTTGCACCCTGTGTGTGTCTCTGCGGAGAGAGCCGACTTGCACAACAGATGCTGCTTCGGCACCGTGCATATCCTCGTTGTTTACTCGGAATGCATGCGCGAGCGCTGTTTCATCTGCAGAATAATTCTTGCTACGTGGTTGTGACTTTGGCAGCCTCAAGATCAAGCTACACATATTTTGACGCGCCGGCGGTGTGATTGCCCGTGACGACGCCACCAAACCCGAGACTCTGGCGCAGTTTGGCGCAATTTACATCGATTTTATCAGGATAGCGTAGTAAATGCAATTTGGCTTTCTTTGGCGCAGGGTTGGAATCACTGCACGCAGTGAGAAAGGCACAGCAGGACGATTATGGAAAAGATGTGAGCTTGACAGGTCATTTACGGTAGAATACGGTGGGTGATCAGTGTTTGTGTTTTTTCTAAAATACTCTAAGAAAAGCTGAATATGGCCTCTTAATATGAAGTGACCACTCATCTGATTCAATGTGAAGACTTTCTACAGGGCTTGTCCTAAGGCACCTGTGGACAAGTGGACGCCAATATGGCAGACAGGGTCCAACATTCTAGAGCGGTTAGAGTGGCATACTGGTAAACTATGGCTCCATGGTCTCTAGTTGTGTACGCATAAGGCTTTTATACTGGTTCATAAGACAAGTGTATGTCTTGTCCCAAGTTGCACAGCTTTCCTATAATTTACCTATTTAGCCTAGCAATGAGTTTTATTATTCACGAAGCATTTTTAGTCGCTATCCCAGGTTGTGCATGACAGCACCTTTCAGACATTCATTCTTTTCATGCATTTATTTTTAAGATATGTTCAAGCGCAAAGGTTAACTTCGCTTCCAAAATTATGCCTAGAAATTTATGCTCTCTGTTTACAGGCAGACGCTCAACCTGCACAATTTCAGGATTAAGATGCAGGCCTCTTTTTCTAAAGAGAAAAGGACGCAGGTGCTTTTTGTGGGTTCAGTCTGAGCCCATTCTCATCGGCAAATTTGGAGACCTTGTGGCGACCAAGCTGGACGTGTCACTCCCAGATTGCTAGAGAACACGATTTAAATCCTATCTGCACATCGTCAACATATGTTGAATAAAACATGTGGCGTGGGATCTACAGATGAAGAGAATTCATTTTTATAATAAAGATAGTACAAGTGAGCACTGAGGCTCACTCGTACTCTCTTGTGAGGTTTCCTGCACAAATACTAGTCGCGACAAAACATTGCAACTCGAACATGAAATGTGCGATTAGAACAGTAATTTTTAATTATGGTCAACATCCTACCTAGCACACTTAAGTGGGAGAGTTGATAGTCTGCGCTGGTCCGTGTTCTTTCTTGTGTGTCCTCGTGTGTGTGCGCTAAAGTTCCAATAAGTGTGAGAAATCTCTCAGCATTCCAAACCACCATGTTTGATACAACCTTAATCAAAACAACAGATAATGAAGCCAAGGAAGGTATGGGGGATGTTAATAGTACTGTTTTAAATGTATTGTATAGTAATTATGACATAAATGTGAAGAAAGTAAAGTGGGCGAGAAGAAAACATGCTGTCAGCAGGAACTGAACCTGCAACCTTCAGATAACGCGCCCGATGCTCTACCAATAGAGCTACGGCAGCGGTCGTCCTTTTGTCCACTTTATTGGGGTGTTTGTGTGCATGCAAACCAGAGAGTATTAGTCAGGGCCACTAGACTAACACTAGCAGTGACTAACAGCAGAGTGTCCCGTGATGCTGCGCTTTGCCCAGGTAAGCTGCCCTCGGCAACTCTGCGAAGCATGGCCAAATCCTTGGCATTTAGAGCGGCTCTGCGGATTTGGAATGTAGAATCTCGCAGACAATTTGAGGTAGCCAGCTGCTATTTCACCTTGAGGTGTGCAACACACAAAGGTAAAGATTATGTGCTTGGTTGGAATTTCTCTGTTTTCTCTCCTGATTTTGATACCCTGTACCTGTATGACGCTGTCATCTTTCCAGCCAGCCAAGAGTTCATCATCGAGTGCCTCACTGAGACCACCTTCGATGGTCTCAGTGAGGCACTTCGACACTAGGAACGGTGAAATGTCCAGAGCTTTCTTATCTGAGTTCTCACAATGAATGACGTGGTACTTGGGGAATGCATCTTGCTTTTTTAAAAGTAACGGAGAAGTTGAATCGGTGCGCCACCTTTTACGGGGGCGATCTGCTGAGAAAGGGTTCGAGGATCCCAAGGAAACAAGTGACTTGCTCGACGATGACACCTACCGCCCACCATGGAGCCCAGCAAGGGAACGTGACAGAACACGTAAACAGGTCTGCACAGCGCCAGTAGTACGCTGTTACTATAATCCAGTATGGTATATCCAAGATAGGATAGCCACACTTAAGTCTTGCCGCCAAGAAGACTAGAGGTAAGTGGAAGGGAGGAAAGATAAAAGTGAGAAAGAAGAGACCTAGGGGAAGAAAGACAGAAAAAGGCGACTGCAGACTTCCCCTGGGTGGGTCTATCCAGGGGTGCCATCTATCTACGTGAAGCCGGGGCCAAAGAGGTGTGTTGCCTCTGCCAAGGGACCTTAAAAGTTCAATCACCCGGCGCCGGCTCAACTCCCAGGATTCCCTTTTCCCTGGATACGGCTCAGCCGCGCATGGCAAGGCAACGGGAGGGGTAGGAACCCTCCCCTGTCTCGGGTCCGTGGTGCCACTGCCCACCAAATGCCTGCAGAATCAGACGCCCGTGCAGGATCATGGGAGGATTCAGAAAGGTGGCTTGAGTCGCACGAAAAGCACTAGGATTGATACCTAGCACCTCAATCAAATATCGCGTGGTCGTAATGATGAAGGACGCAGAATCCGAAGCCTTTAAAGTCTAACTGTTTATTGGGCGAAACTGTGCCCAACAAATCAAACAAATCACACTGCAAAACAACAGCGTACAGTCATCGGTAGTTAAGAAACTAATCAGCGGCGAAATGTGTCTTTATACATGCATCACACTAGGTTCTAGAGTCCATCACTGATGCTCATGTACAATCTGGAAGGTGCTGAAACATACGCCTCAGGTACGCAATGTTTGTAGAACAGTCGGTGTCTTTCACCAACGCCTTCTAATAACTTCCAGGCCTGCCCTAACAATGTGATGTCACTTCCTGCTGGCCATCACTGCTGCCTCCCTGCACCGCCGTCGCTCTGCTGTGGATGCAGTGCTTTGTTGGCAGTTGCGGTGTAAGCATAGCTGTCACGGTCAACCAAATCATTTGCCATTGAGTGTTTTATCGTGCTATGCTGCGATGCCCAGTAAGTGGTGTGTGCTGTGCTGCTCTGCCAACTATTGAGCAAACACACTGACAACGCCTCGTCAATACAAGTGTTGTCAGTATGTGTGCACAAAGAAAAATCTTTTTGTTAACCCTAATGGCAGATATATCACACTGACTAAACTGCCGTGGTGGCATTCAAACTTTCAATGACTACAGGGGGCGCCACAAGAGATCCAATATGGCTGTCACCCATTGATCATCTGTACACACGGAGCCATCACCGCCTGTGTTGTCACTGGTTGCTTCCACTTGCAAGCTAGGATAATTTTTCACGACATTTAACTTCTCATTCAGGATGCAGCTCGCGCTTGAGTGCATAAAGTATGAGGCGCACAGTATAATTTTGCGTCCGATTCGACCTCCGATGTGCTGGTGCAGCAACCCGAATGGTGATGTTTTGTCATAATGGGCCGCCGGATTGGGCGTCTGGTGTGTCTCAAACTCGGCAGATTTTCATCATTCATTCGGTCTGGCGATTGCATGGCCATGTAGCCACGGCCATAAGCAGCACAGGAGACCAGTAACGCTGTGCCGATGGTGCCACCAGCATCCCTGCTAGTGGCGGCATGAAAAAGATAGGCTACAATTGTTTATTATACGAACTAATTCCTAATTCAATGAGGTGGTGCTTCCAGTCTGGTACTTGTTCAATGCAGCGGCAGCTTCCAAGCCACTTGTGAGATTGGGGACCATGATGCGAGGGCATTTCACAGGTAAACAGCAATGTTGCACACGCCGGCTCACCCAACCAGTTTGCTTTGCTTCCACCTTTACATATGAGGATGTCGGAAAACTGATTGTGCATGTCAAAGCATGGTATAAGAGTACAAACTCAATCGTGTTGCAAAAATTTGAGTGCTCCGAGATCGATCGTGGAGCAGCAGCGCGCCGCCCAGCTGCAGCTCACAGGCGTCAGTTGCGGCAGCTGTTGTGATGCCTTTTTCACTTGCAAAGACGTAGTTTTATTGATCGTTTCTTGTAAATCAAACGTAAACCAACAGCGATCAGCTGTTGTGTCCCGGTATTACCACAGTGGTAGCACAGCACATAAGGTGTCACGCTGCCGAGTTCGATGACGCGGGTTCAATTCCTGGCCACGACGGCCAAGTTTGGATGGGGGCAAAATGCAAAAGAACACCCTTATGCTTAGATTCAGGAGCACATTAAAGAACCCAGGTGGTCACAATCCAGAGCTCCTCACTACGGCATGTCTCATAATCATATCTAATTTTGGCACGTAAATCCGAGCAATTCAGCTGCATACCAATAGCCAGTTGATTTGAAATGCACACTGTAAACTAGAATTTTTTTTGTAACAAGCTTTCCGAAGCGCAGTTAATATCTTCTGAAGGAAAAATTGTAGTGCAAAACGAAACAAGGACAGACAAAGCACAGGACTGTCGCCGGTCCCGTGTGCTTTGTCTGTCCTTGTGTTGTTTTGCGCTACAATTTTTCCTTCAGAAGTCATGAATCAACTAGCCCAAGAAAATGTTTTGCTAAGCCAGTTAATATCCTACTGCCTGTCCAAAGGAAAACTGATTACGCTTTCGACGCCTTTCATGGTACTGTTTCAGCATTGCGGCATGCAGCAGATGCAAGTGCTCTTGTACCATTTACCGATTACTGAAGTGCAAAGGTGTTCGTCAACAAAATTCATCGTAATCCACTTGCCGCGGATGCAAGAAGTTGCAGGACACAATGACGACTAAGCACAGCTTGCACGTAGACGCCAGACAAGTTTTCGTTCTATAACGAGCATGGCCTTCGAGATTAGCCGGCGGCGCGCCGTTGCTACGGCCGTCCCATTCGGCGCGTCGCCCAGCGGAGAAGCGTAATTTTGTCGCCTCCTGAAGGCGCCGCGAGATGGCGATGTTTCCCAAGGCTCGCGGGGCGCTCGTTTGGCTCGTCTGCCTGACACAGCGTGCGATTTCAGTCACGACATCAACCGTGTTGGCACGTAGCACGCATCCAACGTGCATCTACGCCTTGCTGCAGCTGCAAAGAAGTTCAGGTACGTAATTAAAAAGTAATTAAAAACAGAAGCTGCTACCGCGGAAAATTTCATCTAAACTCGGGGACAACTTTTTGTGGCAATGAAGGGAAAGCTACGGGGGCGGAGCGTCCGGTTTGGCGCGCGTCTCGTAACGCCGTGCAAAGTGATGGCTAGCGTTTCATTTCGACGCAAACGCTGCTTAGCGTCTAAGGTACGGGTAAAAGGCGCGACTTTTTCACGTATGCAAAAACGCAAAGTGACAACGCATAAAGTAAAAGAAATACAAATATCTCGCTTGTGTGCGCTGCGTTCCGTCTCAAAAAGTCGGCACATATGTGGGCGGCAATTTTCTATTACGCGTCGCACAGAGGCTGCGATTGCCGAGCTTTCGCCCCGCGCGTGCCCGCGTCGGGGGAAGCGGGCCATGGGGAGCGCGCGCCGCGGTGCAGCGGCGGGGTGCGGCGGCCGCTCTCTCCGATTACGCGCTCTGCGTGCGAATGGAACGGCCGTAGCAACGCCGGCTAATCTCGGAGGCTACGATAACAAGATCCCGACTTATGCTGGTTGCCGTGTGGTGGCGCCAGCAGCGCCATCATGGCCGAAAGTCGTGAATAGTGATTACAGTATTCGGCTGCTGATAGAAAGTCACGGGTTCAATCGGGGTCGTGGCGGTCACATTTTACGGCCACGCGGCCATGTCAGAAATACTGGACACTGTGTCAATGATCGTTTAGGGGAACAGGCACAAAAATTGGAAAAACTAGGAGACAAGTATGCACACTAAGTGAGGCATGTCTGTAAGTGCAAAGGTTGTGTGGCCTGGTTTGAAGGGCTGATGATTCTAGACCGGAGCAAAGACAAGACTGCGCGCATTAGTTTAGAAGCCTAAATTTGGTAACAAGTGCGTTGGCACCCTTTCTTGCTCTCTTGGATGCTGTATTTTATCTTATGAATGCGGCTACCGGGTTTCAGATTGCAAAGGAAAATTAAAGATGACGTTCTGTTGCGCTCATTCCTTGGTTGGTTGCTTCGAGTTGTTTGCGTTTTTGGCGCCGTACTTTGTTAAACCTTGTTATCTCATTCCTCACTTTTTCCCATGCTTCACTCTGGCATTTATAAGGTGCGTTATTCTGCCAATAAATCCAGTTGTCAGTCAGTGCTTGCGTGTACGCTTCGTTTCTCTTGTGAGTGTCTGTTCGCACTGGTACTTCCTTGCTCCACATTCAACTTCCATGCTCCACATTTCAATGGAGGCAAAATGCTAGAGCCCTGTGTACTGTGCGATGCAGTGCACATTAAAGACCACCAGATGGTCTAAATTTCTGGAGCCCTCCACTGCGGCGTGCCACATAATGATATCATGGTTTCGGCATGTAAAACACAAGAAATTATCACGTTGACTACTTCCTGCTTGGTTGCCGCAACCTCTGTCAGTTCTTTGTATGTTTGTCTAAATATATTACCTTTGCATAACTGTATTAATCTAGCATGCTTATATGTAAGCTATCAAATGCAAATGTCTTAAATCGAAGATCACTAACGGAGGAAGCTAGCACTAAGAAAAAAAATTCAGCAGGCTAATAAGGCATTGAATAGCTTTAATTTTACTGCGATGCATTGTCTGTGTTTACATATTACATATCTGCGCACCGATTTATCGTTCTTTGTCATAAAAGAATAGGTTTTTTTTCACTTGTTTTGCTAATCAAGAATTTTCGTTAATACGCGCAGTGTTTCATATCCATTACAGAGCAGTTAGGAAGGAAATGCATAACGTTTATGGGGCATTTTATTGTTGCGACAGTCCATCGTTTATACTGGCTGCTCAGTCATACAGACACATATCTCGTATAAGCAGGTCTGTGCTGTTACTTTAAGCCGTCATGCTTGTAGCGAACAACGTCTTATATGGACTAAATGGGCACTTCTTCCTAGGTGATGGCCGCCCCAGTGTTCTGTGTGATTGACTGTGGCCTTAGCTCACAAAATGTGTGCTTATGGCTGCACTGCTTCTGCAGCACTGTCTGCCAAGCATGAAATACTAGTTATCAACTTCACAGTGTGCAAGTGGGTCTCACCTTATGGTCCAATGCCCCTGAAAGCAAATTGCGGAGCGCCAAGTGCTGTGCAACCGAGCGTGAACACAGCGTGGACAGTAGACGGAGGCAGATGCAGGCGGCCGTGTACTTGCGGGATGGCCCATAGTGGATCGGATTGCAAACGATGGCAAAGAAATAGGCAACAGCCGCCGCAACCACCTTGATCACAGCGGTGGCTGACATCGTCTCTGGCTGCACGGATGTGGAGAGCAGCTCAGCGACTGCATCTGCGTATGTCAGGTCAGAGGACGCCTGCATCTGCTCGGCCAGCACTTGGGCGAACTTGCAGACAGTGCTACTCACACGTACACCCACCTGGTGGAAAGAGGGCAAGGAGAACGAGGTCTGATTACACAACTACACAAGTGTCACATTTTTGCAGTGGAAAGTGAATTAATCCCTTCAGTCACGGCGTACGCAATTGTGTACGCGAACTTCGGAGGCGCGTCACATGTCGCGTCTTTCTTCAAATGGCCTGAATACTCAGCGTGCACATTCGTGCAGGCTTCCTGACTGGACAACTAGCAGTCATTAACTTCATTCTGCTGCGTATTGCTGCAGAGGATCACTTTGCTGGAGAAACCGTCATGTAGACGATCGTTCAACGTGCCGCGTTCCAGGACCAACGTCAAGAGCATTTTTTTTCTTCACTCGAACGAATACAACCAAAAAAGAAGCTGTGCATCCATTTCGGGCCTAATAGTTGATTCTTTTTATGAAATTATTGAAGCTGACTGATGGCAGAATAGTGAGATAATTAGTTACACGTAAATTAACATTAATGACTGAAACTCACACAAAACAACACATTCCCTCATTTTCTTTTTTGGAATGTAATACTGAGTGCCTTCAAATTATGCGATGCGAATTTCACGCATTTGCAGACAGTGCATCATAATTTGTGACTGAAGGGGTTAAGGCCAACTGAGCTCTGTGAAAACCTGTAAGATGCCGCAAATTATGTAAAAAAAAAGTGCTATCATCTATCCAAGTATTGCATGAAGCTACAGCGAAAACCAGTACTTAAAACGAAAGCTTCATAGATGAAGCAAACTCAATCCTAGGACCAAGACAAAATTTTCTTTCATCAAATTCAAAGAGTCCTTTTTAGGAAACCTTCTGGTGCAAAAAGGGAGGGTGCACTAACAGACACTGACAAGGAAGAAAACAACACAAGCGCACACAGGAAGCTTACTGAAAAAACAACACATATTGTCACATGGTCGTGATGCTGATGAAGGCAGCAGTCGGTGGTGTTCAAAACCAAACTTTTTTATTTGGGTGAACTTGTGCCCGGAAAAAGCAAAGACAACGTGCAAGAAATTCACACTGTAAACTGATAGCGTTGTGAACTGTTGTCGGCAGTCGAGCTATGTGATCTGCGGAGAGGTGCGTCGGCATTTATACATGTGGCATTGAACATTCAAGCCTTATCGCTCGTGCTTGCGTAAGCTCTCGAATAAATTTGACTATTCGCGTCCAGCACATAATCTTAACAGAATGACCTCAAACAACTGTGCAGCTTCTCAAACATTGCGGTGAAGTTTACACCAAGCGTTGCTAACAGTCCTGGCGGGTGAAACCCGAACACATCAAAATAAAGCAATAAACACTCGTGGCAATACCCCCCTCTGAAAAAGCATCGCCCCGATGCTTAACACAGAACATGGAATTGAAAGCATGCATGCGATACAAAAGAACAATAATAAACGAAGCAAAAACTAGAGTCCGCAAGCTCCTTACCACGCACAGAACGGCTTAAGGCCCCTAAACCACCCAGAGGTCGAAATTCAGTTGTGGTTTGACAGTTGTGCATGAGTCTACAACGAACGCGAAGCCGTGAGAATTTTTCGAAATGGTGCCATAATGGCAAAGTTACACGCATTTGATGATCGAAACGCTGCGATTGCTCGTTTCACCCTTTCCTTCGCTACCCTCCGCTAGTTGACTGGTCTCCTCTCCCAAAGCCGCTTTGCCCTCCTCGCCGAGTGCCCCTCTCAATCTCACGTGACATACCGTCATCGCTGACGCGTTTTTCCAAACAGCAGGCACTCCCGGTTGCCGCGACTTCGTGAACTTCGTGCTTCTCAGCTCACCACCACTGTGGTGAGCCGAGAGTGGCAGTGGTGACTGCAATGCGTGAACAAATTTACACGTGTGAAGCCAATCACCGAGGGTTTCACGGGCAAAAGTCGAGATGTTTTACGGCGCCTGCGACGTGCGCGACCAAACTGCACAAGAAGAAGTCCGTGCTTTAGTTTCGGAAGCCAAATTGTGAAGGGCTTGACAGTTTTCTCATGCGTTTTTTACGTGCGGAAATCACAATCTTTTTTAAAAATAAACATCCACTTGCTTTTGAACCAGGATAGCATTGAAATTTTTAAGAAAAGGCCTACTGTGACGACGTTAGTGTTAGTTTTAGCCACCCCACCCTAACCAAGTTGCACTGTCGGCCTTTGTCGCGTATTAGATATTCGTCCACTCGAAATTATTTGAAACTTTGAATACTAGCTATTCGAAAGTCGAATCGAATTATTCGGTTAGGTATTATTCGATTCAAATTCGAAACTCAAATATTTGCACACCCCTAGTATTCAGCAGTTGTGTTTATATAACCTAGATGTCGCTAGGCACGCGCCTTATCACGGCAGCTGACACATGCATCTGTATATAATGCCATCGTGAACTAACAATAAAGAAAGTTGCTTGATGTACTAGGCTGGTGCAGATTACATCACGATCCTGTGGCTCTCTGGCATAGTCCGGTAGGGCATGGTCGCGGATACAGCAAACAGTGCAAAAACAATGGATGAACACACAAAGACAAACGAGCGCTTGTTTGTGTCTGTGTGTTCGTCTGTTTTTCTTGCACTGTTTTTTATGATCATGAACAACCAACAAGCCCGATTTATCAACATCAATTTAGCAAGAAGCCGTTGCTTGGCAAAGTGTAGCACTTAAGGGCACAGGGTAAACCAAAATTTGGGGGAAAAAAAAAAACTTTTTTTTTTTCTTTTGCAATTTGGGAAGAGTGTCCCTTTGTGCATATTTGCCACATTCGTGCTTTTCTTAAAAGTATTTTTTGTGGCAGAAAACAGGTTTTTCCAAAAGCAAGTAGTGAGTGAACATTCACCCTAGGAAAAGCCCCTCGTATGCGCTCCGTCCTTACCCCCCCCCCCCAGTCCATTTTTCTAAAAAAAAAAAAAAAAATTCATGTACGAAAGCCAAAATGCTTGTCTGGAGTCAGCCGTGTATAGGAAATTGTCAGGTATAACTTCTAAGACAGTCTGAAGGCGCCGTGCGCCTTTTTATTCGCACTTGTTCTTCGGAGCACGTGTCTTCGAACAGTTTAAGCTCCTAGCTTCCTTACACCTTGTGTCTGTTGTGCCCGTCGATAAGTTGAGACGCTGAGGGTAAAGGTCTTCAGCAAGTGTAAATTTCGTGGCAACCAATACAGATCTCTTGTAAATGCGAACAAATGCTGGTGACGTACTGAGGTGCTGACGCTGAACCAGCAAGCTCTTCATCGTTGAACTTCTCAGCCTCTTCAGCGTCCTTCAAGGCGAATCGCGTGCAGGGTGACAACTGGTATGCTCTAATGGACATGAATATTACTTGTGATGCAATTTGACCGAATTGCCCATGCAAACTGTGCGGTGCAAGTGTTGAGCTAATGGGAATTGCATCGCAGAGTCTTTGCTGTTCTTGTTTAGGCTTCAGAGTCTTAAGGATTGTGACATTGGATGTTTCTCTTTTGTTCAATGATGGCAGTATCGCATGAGCAAAAATTCTGAAATAATTAGGATTGAAGCCTGGCCAAAATACAGTCAATTTGCAGGAAAAAGTCACAGTTTCACCGCAACGGCGAAGCAATGAATGCGATAGCAATAAATTGGAATCTAACGCGAAGAACGGAAAGCAGCTCAAGATTGCCAGTGCGTCGCTCGAGCCCAAAGGACGCACGAAAGAACGCACACAGGACGAGCGCGAACTATCATGCGTCACAGCTCGACACTTGAAGCGCACTGCTCAAACATAAAGCAGGACGCACGAAACGAACAAACAGGTACACACAGGACGAGCGCGAACTAAATGTTGCAGTTGTTACTTATTTCTGTTTGAACAGCGCGCTCATTTCACAAACGCGGCCGCTTCAGCTAGCAAAGGTACCTTCGTACGCTCTGTGAATTCAGCGCGAACATCGAGGGGAAAGCGCAAGACATACAACCCGCCGCTCGCCCCCCTTCTTTCCTTGAGATAAGCGCACAAAGGCGACCACGCGTTGTAGGGTGCAGAGCATCGGTGTTCGCAGCAGCGGGGCGACGATCTTTAAAGCGCGCCACACGCGCGCACGTCACGCCATCTATGTGGTGACTAAGAAAGCATGCTGAAGTAAATGGTGTATATAAACAGCTCGTCGTTAGCAGGCTGAAAGACAGTGCTGTCATGGCCTAACGCCACGCGCTGCAAACAGAGAGGTCACCCGTTCGATTCTGTGCATCGGAAAGTTTTTCTGAATTATTTTTCTTTGTGTCTTTCATATATATATATATATACACATATACATATACGGTGAATGACGGCGGCGACGGGGATGGCAAAAATCAGCCGAGACTGTCCATACAATTGCTATCGCAATAAAAGGTTGACCACAATCGATGATACATTGCAGATAGAGCTGCACAAGAGCTCACAAAAGAAGCAAGACGAGAGGCTCGAAAGTGAAAAATTGACTTGGGCAATAATTGCCAAGCCTGTAGCTACTAAATAAAGTAGTTGAACGGTGTTTGTGGCAAAGTATGTTCACTTTTCAGGTGTTTTCTAACATTAAACTCGATTATCTCAAAAGCATATTTTTTATTACTTAGGTACCATTATTTCCTATGTATTGATAACCAGTTTATTTTTTTTGTGTAATCTGCATAAATGCATACAACTACTGAAGCAGGATCGAAATTATGCACTTTAGAGTTCTTGTGTTACAAATTTCAAAGATGCAATTAAACTCAAAATTTTGGTTCTAGTGGTAAAAAATTCACCAAAATTCTAATATTAGTCAAATTTAAACAAACCTGCTTCAGTTAAAAGAGCGGAAAATTTGGAAGAAAATGATATATGCATTATGTGGATATCCCTTGTAGTCACTGAGAAAACGGTACCTCAAAACGGCCAAAAAATGCACGAGGCATATAGGACTTACCCTGTGCCCTTGAATGCATAGTGCAAATGATTATGCGTACATAATACAATGTGGCAGACATTTCAGTGCTCTGGTTAGAGCATTAACATACAGTAAAACCTCCTTAACTCTAACTCTGTTATTTCGAAATCCCGTTTAATTTAAAGGATTTCTGTGGCCCCGTATTTTGCAATGTAAATTTGAGTGGATAATTTGAAGCGGCGGTCAACACCAGGCAGGTTAATTCGAAAACTTTGGCTGCCATGTGCCAATTCCCGATCCCTATTTCGCCGCAAATCCGCGAAAACGAAGACTCTTAGGAGCCACAAGGCAATTCAATGTAGCGATATCAATGAGTGACAGGTGAAGCGCCCCAGCCTCACTGCTGCCAGCGCAAAGAAAAAAAAAAAGCGAATTG
Source organism: Rhipicephalus sanguineus (assembly GCF_013339695.2). Classification (NCBI taxonomy): domain Eukaryota; kingdom Metazoa; phylum Arthropoda; class Arachnida; order Ixodida; family Ixodidae; genus Rhipicephalus; species Rhipicephalus sanguineus. The sequence continues at coordinate 115,488,347 of NC_051184.2, forward strand.
TAGTAGCACAGCTATTTGGCCTAGTTGGAAACGGTTCATCCTTGAGAAACGCGAAAGAACACAGGGACTAGGTTGTCCTTGTGTGTATCTCTTCTTAGTCCCTGTGTTCTTTCGCGCTTCTCAAGCAAGAAAAAGCGATCTCGTGATCATCAATGTGTGCCTGCGAAAACGACGATGTGCTTCACTGCAACACAACGATGACACGTGGGCAGCATGTCGCATGCATCTTGCAACGTCAGCACATCATGATTTACCCATTCTGGGAAAAGAAAAAATAACAAAGGACGGTCGGACGGAATTCGCGATGTATGCGAACCAGCAATTGGCAGCGATGCTACCGAGGACTTCTGATTTGGAGCAATTTTTGGAGCAGCAAAATTTCCGTTTTGGAGCACTTTGGAGCAGCAATATTTTCATCTTGGAGCACTTTGGAGCAGATAATTTTGCATCTGGGAGCACTTTGGAGCAGCGAATTTTACATCCTGGAGTGCAATACAGAAGCATATTGCATTAACATTCAAGCACCTGAGTATTATTATGGGGCTCTTATGAAGGCTAGAAATATTTCGATTCATTGCAAATCTCATGGAAAAAAAATCATCTCAGGAGCATAGGCGTGCGCACAGGGGGGGGGGGGGGGGGCAAATCTGCCCCGTACATTGACCCTTGCGATAGCAATTATATGGACATTCGGCGGATTTTTGCCGTCGCCGTTGCCGTAATTTTCCGTATAAAGTCCAAATTAATAACATCACCACGCGCATTCTAGCCGCACGTAAAAGCTCGCGAGCGCTGGCGACGAACGCGGCTGAAGCGGAGATTAAACTAGCCGGCCGTCTGTCTCCGTCGCACGGACAGCCCATGAGATAACATCTTCCAGCGTGCGGGCCTGCCGTCGATTGCTCAGACAGAGAGGAAACGCCCCGCCCGTCTTTCGTAGGGAGCATGAAGGGACGCCAGGGGAGCGGAAGGGGGGGGGGGCATCGTTCGAAGGGCGCAGTCGCTTGCGCGCGCGCTATCTCGAGGCATCAGGAGACGGCTCGTAAACTTGCTGTGCTCTCAACGCTTACTTCGCGTTTAGAGAACTCAGAGCAAGAAAACGCTTCGGTTCCTGGAGGGGCCATATTCCCTTAAACCAGCGTTTTGTTGAGTTACGCGAGATCGGATCCAAAAGAGTTGGCTGCTAGTCTTACTTCGTTTCACAATACAATTTTTTGGTATCGCATTCATTGCTTCGCTCTTAAGCGAAACTGAGTTTTTTTAACCGTTAGCTATTGACCCCCGCAAGCGAGGGGCGGACGTGTAACATGGCGTAGCCGCTTCACTGGGGGCCGTCAGCGACGGGCCCGCTACTGACAGCTGTGCATTTGCGGCTGCTCCGACCAGGAGATATGATTTTACTAATGAGATGACATTTTTAAAAAAGCAAGCAAAAAATTCGAATTGGAACCCTAGCACGTGAGCTCGAAAGGGCAGGGCCTTTTAGGGGGTATTTACCGCAGAGTGATTACAAACTCGGACGTGCTGGCGGAAGGAATTACGAAAAAGCTGTTCTGGATGAAGATCCATGGATAAAGTATATCTGAGGAAAAGTGTCAACGCGTTTCCACCGTTCGCGTGCTCTTCCATAAACGCGAAGCAAGGAAAATTCGATATTGTCCCATATATCTACTGCGAGCGATCCCAGATTTCATTCCGCGATGTCCGGAAACAGAAGTGACAGACATTTTAGCGGCACTCATGTAGTTATTACTGAACATTGCTTTCCTTACGTGCCGTGCGACGCTTGAAACGAGCTATCAGCAGCGTTTCTGAAACAGACGACGTCCGCCGATGAATCGCCGTCGCACTTTCCCGCTACCGATAGGCCTAGACGTCACGAGCCTCTGCGGAGAGCGCGTTTTGCTGTCGAGCCGACTTGCAGAACAGAAGCTGCGTCGGCACCGTGCATGGCATCGTGGTTTACTCGGAACGCACGCGCAAGCGCCATTTATTCAGCGGAATAATTCTTGGTCCATGATTGCGACTTTATTGGCAGACCCAAGATCGAGCTGCACATGTTCTGACGCGCCGGCGGTGCAATTGCCGGTGATAGACGCCTCCAAACCCAAGACTTTGGCGCAGTTTGGCGCAAATTTCGTCGATATTATCAGGATGGCGCAGTAAATACGATTTGGCGCACTTTGGCGCAGTTGGCGCAGGAGTGGAATCACTGAATTGGTGGTTGCTCCTGCAATTTGTGCACTGCTGGTGAAGGAGTTCTTGCCTACAACGCTTACTTCGAAAACCAAGTTCGAAAACTTCAAGGATCATGTTTTCCAACCAGGACACATCGCGAATTCCATCACACTGGCCATTATTAAATTTTTATTTTACCAGAAAGAATGGGTGAATGGTCGCATCAGACGCACTGACGCTGCGAGGTGCAGCTGACATGCTGCCCGTGTACCACCACTGTGTTGCAGTGAAGCATGTCTTCTTTTCCGCAGGTGTGCACTTCGGGTGACCACAAGACCGTCTTTACCACTGATGCTCTACCACTGAGCTACGGCGGCGGTCAGCTGCCAGCTCGTAAGAAGTTCACGTGCTACGTGACGCCAGAAAGGCAGAAATAGAGTGTTCCACACTCGCCGCCATGGCTGCGATTGGCGCTGACTAACACTCCAAGGTTTAAATGCACATATATACCCCATAAAGTGGACGGGAGGATGACCGCCGCCGTAGCTCAGTGGTAGAGCATCGGAGGCGTTATTCGAAGGTCGCAGGTTCGGTCCCTGCCGGCGGCAGGTTATCTTTTCGTCCACTTTACTTTCTTCACATTTATATTCTAAACACTACAGATAACACCCCCTATACTTTCCTTGGCGTTATTGTCTGTTAGTTCTCCTTATTATTGTGTCTAACAAAGAAAACGAGCCCTTAAGAGTCATCTTCTTTCCTTCCGATTACTCTCAGTAATTCAAAGTTCCTTGCATCCCACATGTTTCGTTAATTCGAAAAGTCGCTTAATTCGAAGATTTTCACAGTCCCAGTGACTTTGAAATAACGAGGTTTTACTGTAGATTACATATGAGAAAAAGCATGCCAGTATTTTAATGTCCTCTGCCTCAGGTGTCTTCTACCATGAAGCAAGTGAAGCAGAATGTGTCAATGTGAATATGGACACGGCTATAAATGCTTGTACAAGCTCAACATGATTGCACAGCGTAACCAGAATGATGAAAAAAAAAACACCACACATGGGTTGCTCTCTTCTGTTTTCGATCATGTCGATATTGAATCTCCAGCTCACCGAAGTTCTACTTAATCGTACCAGCTGTAATGCAACTGCATTAAGTCAGAAACTTGTATGTGATGTGTTATAGTGGCGTAAATTAAACAAACCTAGGGACTTACGTGAGAGTTGCCGCTGAGCTTCTTGAGATTCTCGACTAGTTGGGTGGGGTTGGAGACTCGGCCAGACTGCAGCTCAGCCATCAGATGGGAGATGGTGTGTGTCAGGCAGTTGACGTGAACCACTTCAACCTGGTAGATCAGTGCCTGCATACACCACTGGTATAAGCATCCTGAATTGAGATAGAAAAATGGTTTCTCAAACACATCTCAATTCCCCGGTGTTGTGAAGTGCGACTACACTAGACTGGCGATAATTCATACTCTGATAAGTCAAACTTTCGGTTATTTCAAACAGATTTAAAACTTTTGGTTGGCGACTATGTTTACAATGTATTGTAAGACCACTTAATTCAAACTGCTCTATTTAGAGGTGAACATTGACTGAAGTCTCTCTGGTTGAGAAGGAACATAGAAACAGAGGGACACCAACGAAGGTTGTGAGCAAAAAGTTAAAGCTTTTTACTTGACAAAAAAGAAAAGCCCGGAAAAGCTCAATGTTTCGGGTCCAACTTGGACCCTTCTTTAGGGGTGACTGAGATGCACCAACGTGCAGTGTTTATATAGCAGTAGATTCTTTTGTTTGGGCTGTAGGATCATGCTTATTCGCCCTGGTGTGCCAAAGTCCGTGTAGTAGATGCTCGGTTGCACACCCGTGGACTGGCTGACATTATCAGGTGTCGCCTGGATGTGCCACGATTCTACAAAATGCCGCTTATGGTGGTTGGCCTCGCAGAAGCAGAAGCTGCCAAAAGCAATGCGGTGGCCGTTCACCTCGCAGAGCACAGCGAGGTTGCTTGTCTGTGGGTCAAACTTACAAATGTCGTTTTTGCATTAACACAGCCTCTCGTTTCCCCCATGTACACTCAAACCTCATTATAACAAAGTCACATCTGCCTCAAAAATAACTTCGTTATATCAGAAAATTCGTTATAAAAGTTTATTTTGAACACTGTATCTATGACAAGACTATTCTTCATTTACTTCGTCATAACCGATATTCGTTATATCCGTGTTCGTTATATCGAGGCTTGAGTGTATGAGGCGTCACAGTCAGCACATCGTGTGGAGTAAACCATCCCCTCTGCTTTTTCCTGCGGCGACCTGTCTAGTGGGCACAAGAAGAAGCGACTGAGCATGAAAAATGGCTTATGTGCTGCCTTCTTCATTCCCTGCGCAGACAGGATATGTGCAAGCGCTTCGCTTGTGCCTACTACGCAGGGGATACACATCTGTACACACTTGGGAAGCAGCGGTCTCTCTGGATGGGGGAGGTGGGCGTGACAGTGCACGACCTTTTGAAAGAAGGCTTTTCAGTAGCCGCTCTTCTTCCTCCTACACCGTACGATAACGAGTACCAGCATGACATCTAAAAACATCACTGGCAATCACTGAGAGACATGACTTCGCTGTGGCCTGCGAACACAAGTTGGTGTGTTGCTCCTCGTCATATTTACCAGAACTCCCGATAATTCAAACTTCTGATAAATAGAACAAAATCCTGGGGTTTCCCAAGATTGAATTATCGTGGGCCAACTGTAGTTACTGCTTTGCTTCTCCACAACTGTTCCAAGTTGTTTGTGCTACCTTTACACACATGCTAATAACGCGTATTACTCTAAAGGCCGGTACTGCTCGTGCCTAAGGCCACAGTGTGCCTGAGGCGTGTGAAAGCGCTTGTGCATAATCCCTGGCAGTGGACGGAAGATCGACACACACATTCTGCATTTTACAGCAAAGCTGTACATGGCTAGGGTTCCTAAGTGCACCTAGCTTCCTCAGGCTCTCTGAGGTGGTCCATGGAGGAAAAGAAACTACGAGGGAGTGTCACATGACTTTGTTAGCCTTGGCAATCTCCTCTGATGCTGGCCCTCTCGGTCCCCAAGGCCCAGTGCATGGTACATGAGTATGAAGTTGGGCATGTTGGTAATGCTTAACTGATCACGTAGCGCAAAAGTTTTGACACAGGACAAGAGAAGGGACAAAGACGAGCACTTACTTCTAACAAGGTTTATTTCGAGGAGCGTACACATATATACTCTTGAAATGTGAAAAACAAACAAATCATCCAAGAAGCCCACAACTGCCATGCGCGAGAAACTTACGTTCTCAGGAAAGACAATTCTTTTTGACAAAGCCCGAGAGAGGGAGTGCTTACGCAATTCAACCCTAATCTACAAATCCTCTCTGCCTCGATAATTTCTCTTGTCGTTTTAATTGTTTTTTCCAACGATAACACTGTCATGCAAAAGCAGTTTGCAGTCACACGTGCCGCAGTGCATGGCCAAAAAACTATCGCGACCATTCTTGACGTTACAAGTGTGTTCCCGGAGCCGGTCATTAATACAGCGGCCAGTTTGTCCTATGTACTACTTACCGCATGAAAGAGGTATTTCATAGATTACATTTGCTGTACTACATTTGCTGTACATGTGACGAACGGGATTTTGTGCCTTTTTGAACAACCTCGTTTTGCATTTGAAACATCCTTGGTGCATAAGTATGACAGCTTTTTCGGGGCAGAAAAAACCACCTTCACGTTGGCCCGCTCCCCAACCTTTTTCAAGTTGTGGGAGACTCCATGTAAATATGGAACTACAACAAGCCTCTGAGGCCTTACTGGCTCAACATCAGGGAGGGCTTGTTCCAAAAATATATGTATACACTCGTCGAAATAAACCTTGTTGGAAATAAGCGCTCGTCTTCGTCCCTTCTCTTGTCCTGTGTCAAAACTTTTGCGCTATGTGATCAGTTACGCATGGTACATGTCGGGTAGGAAAAGGCCCACAATGTAGCCAGACCATTTGAGGTTGTTTGGTACACGGTAACCTTTAGTGGCACCTGTCGCTGCAGGCATGGAGGAATGAAAGAACAGCACCTGACTAATGACCACAGTATTTCTGAGGTTGTTGTGGCCTCCGAAACGAATTCCGAGACCATCTTCGGCAGGTTGCACAGAAGTCCAGCGAAAAGTTCTTCCTTCACTCCTCTGATGAGGAAGCGAACCTTTTTTTTCCTCAGATATGTCAGCCTTGGCATGGCAGAAAAGCCTCATCATCTCCGCTGTAAAAACGGTAACACTTTAGCTCGGGAACTGCACCCGTGTTTCCAGTAAAGCGGCGGCCCTTTCCTTTTGAACGACGCTCGTAAATGCTGTTAAGAAGCTGGTCTGGAAGATGTCCCATGTTGTCATGGCGGACTCTTGTTCTCGAACCAGGTGCTGGCGCTGTCTTCCAGTGCTAAGTACACAAAGCGCAACATGTAGTTTATGTCCAAATTGTTGAAGGACGTAGTCTTTTCGTACAACTCGAGCTATGACTCTGGATCTTCACATGATAATAATAATTGTTGGAGTTTAACGTCCAAAACCCACTGTACGATTATGAGGGACGCCGAATGCGGCCACCGCAGCCAAGATTTGATCCCATGACCTTCGGGTCTGCAGTCAAGCACCATAATCACTAGACCCCCGAGGTGGCTGATCCTCACATGATGATCCCCGGAACATCGGCGGCTCCATTGGCTGCTGCATCCCGATCGCGAGCACTGGCACAGTGGTTATCATTGTTGCCACAGTCCTGGTCACAGCCTTGGTCTTCTGGGTGTTATCAGGTCAAAGCTCGTACTCATGTGGTAGACCTTGTTGCCTGCAGCTAGCTCGCCAGTTGGGGTTGGCATCGATGTCTTATTCATGACTTGGGCAGCGTTCACAGCTTGACGGGGGCATCCCAAACATGAACAAACAGTACCTCCACTAGATGTCATGTGGTCGTGACATTGAAGAAGGCAACAGTCAATGTGTTCAAGACAAAACTCTTTATTTGGGTGAAGTTGTGCCTGGGAAATGAAAAGTCAAAAGTACAAGCAAGCAATACACACAATGATAGTGGTGATCACAGCGATAGCCGTTGGTTAATCTGCCAAGTGGAAAAGCACATCGGCATTTAGAATATTATGCCTTAAGGGCAAGTCTATGTCGCAAAAAAAAAAAAAGAAAATTTATCCAAGTGCCATCGAAGATTCCAGAGTCTTTGCTGGTGCCCGTGTAAGTTCCAGAATAAACAAATCTTCACGTTGTGTGCGTAATCTTATCGGAACATTCGAAAAAATATTGGAAGGTTCCCAGTCATTCGAGTGCAGTTTGCGCAAGGTAGCAGTTACATGTGTAATGGGCCGGTTACGTAAAAAAATAGAAAACAAGAGCGTGCGTGACAATATTGGGCTAGAACTAGAATGCCCCACTGGTGATGGAAACTGTATCCAACATTTGAAAATTTCTTGATTACTAAAGCACTGCTGCACAGAATAATGACGTTTTAGATCTTTCACTCCAGAATAAATTGTTGTTTGCCTTTAGTGTCCCTTTAATGCAAAGATTCTTCAGCCTGATTCTCCGTTTCTGCTAAATGCTGGCACTTTAAAAATTCTGAGCTGCAACTCAGTTCCTCTTGCGAAAATTTCACCTGTGTAATGATCGCTGCCCGAAGTCTTACTCCTCATAATGATTGCGCTCCGTAAATAAGGTGTACTGTGGCTAATACAAAGGCAAAACCTCAAAGAGCATTATTTTTATAAACCAGTCATCTGGACTGCAAGCTTTCAGCACGAGTGGAGGGTGAATTACCTGAAAGAAGAGCAACTCAGTGGAGCCACGGATGCGACCCAGCAAGTGGCTGAGCACTGTCAGCGCAGTCTTCTCCTTGCGGTGGACACAGATGAGGGACAGGGCATTCCACAGCCACATGGTGCGGGGCCCACAGCGGGTGTGCTGCAGCCAACCACACAGGTCACCCAGTCGGGCCTCGAGCGCCGACAACAGCGGTATCTCAGCCGCACCAGCAAATACCCGTTGCTGCATCTCGAGCAGGACATTATCCAGCACGACCCCGGCTGCATTGGGAACCTGCATCGAGACATCCCTATGACTGACTTCAGCAGGAGACTGGACAAATTTATTCATTTATTTATAACGTGGGTTTTGCCGTAAGCACTCCTGCATAAGATTACAGGTTGCAGAAGAGCTGTGCGGACACTACCGAATAGCAGCGTGTGTTGGTGTCTTCCATGCTTTTACAGCAAAGAAGTACATAACTAGGCCATTCGTAACTCACTGAACAGTGACCCTCTCAACAGAAAAACCCAGCCGGTGTGTGCCACAGAAGTGGGCAAACCCCACCACTGCTCACCACTGGTAGGGAAGCAGTTTGGGCTAGTTGGTATTGCATTAGGGTAGCGAGTTGGGAGAGTTGGAAAAATACTCCTGTCGGCCAGCGCAAAAGGGACACGGAGCAGAAAAAGAAACGACGACACAGGTGCTGTTTAACAAGTGAATGTTTAATAGAAAAAAACAGCCCTAAAATTTGAACCCGTCTAAGTTTTAGGGGCAAAGCTCCTTATAGCGAGACCTGGGCGGTTGTCGATCGTTGGTCCATCCAGCGCACCCCGTAGTGTTCCCTTATCGTACAATAGAGGGCGCTGTCCCATAGAGATGCATGCAAACTGCAGTTGGGTGACGATATACTAGATGGTGCTGTACGCATTCTGTGTCGTCATCTCCATTTCTCGTCTCGTTTCCGGGAGGGCGCTGTCCCACAGACATGTGTACAATATGGCGGTTGGGTGAAGGTATGCTAGATGGCGTTGGCGGTGCAGCTGTTCTCTGATTCGCTGCTGTGCGGGCATCTCTCATTCCCCGGATCGTCGGCGTACGAGTGCGCTTGCCGGATCGTGCTGCTTGGCGGACCATGGACGACGAGGAGCGCCGGGTGCGGAAGGCCGCTGCGGCTTGTACTCGTCGGCAGGATCCCCAGGTGCGAGCTCAAGAGGCCGCCGCGAAGCGCGCGCGGCGTCAGGCGGATCCCGAGACGGTGCGCGCCAAGGAGGCCGCTGCGAAACGTGCGCAGCGAGAAGCGGACCCGGGACTGCGAGAACGGGAAGCGGCTGCGAAACGTGCGCAGCGAGATTACTGCTGGGCGAAACCACTGAAGATTTCACGGTGTAACCATGATTGCTTCAGGAGCTTCGCCCCAAACTCTTCATCATTCACCCCGTGGATATGCCGTGATTTTCTTTCCTTTTGAAAGCAGCTGTGACAACCTGGCGAAGCTTAAAAGCATTGTCAATGTTTTGCTGCATTTGTTCGTTTTATCATTTTCAATACGCCTTTTGACATCGAGGGTTTGTTGGGCTCGGGAGTTACTGTCACTGCTTAAGAGCCCTATGCTCGAGGAGTGGCCAGCAGCGACCCCATGGGTTGGTGGTGTATTACCGTAGGAAAAACAGCGCAAAGACCAGGACAGAAATGTTTACACCGAAACAGAAAAGGTGCAGGCTCATTCATATTACAAAACACATCATCGTGTGTGGGCCAAAAAAACCAGCTCGTGCAGCGCTATAATGCATGCACCTTTTCAATGAAGACTCCCTGGGTGTCGCCATAGACTCCACCCCCCATAAGAAATGCACTGTCGAGGCAGCGACTTAAGTGTGTGGCGGCCTCACAGCTGCACAGCAGCAGCCAGACACCGTTTCCCATCTTTGACTGCCAGTAAAATCTTATCACGTTGTGTACGGGAAAGGGGAGTGGTGCAAGGGTGTGCAACCGGCTGTACGATCATGAAAATAAAGGTTAGTTTGTAATAGTATGGAGAGCTGGGCGAGTTGGTTTTGAGGACATTATTGAAAACATTTCGGCGCGCACACAATAGACGAAGACGAAAGGCGAGAAGACAAACGGGCGCGATCTCACAACTCAGTTTATTGAAGGAAGTACACGAAATATATAACCGAGGGTGGCTCAAGAGCGCATGTGTGTAAAAAGAATCAATCAAACATACAAACAAGCAAACAAACAACTTGTTTGTTTGATTGATTCTTTTTGCACACATGCGCTCTTGAGCCACCCTCGGTTATATATTTCGTGTACTTCCTTTAATAAACTGAGTTGTGAGATCGCGCCCGTTTGTCTTCTCGCCTTTCGTCTTCATCTATTGTGTGCGCGCCGAAATGTTTCCAATAAAGGTTAGTTGTAGCTTGTTCTTTAGGGACGCACTACTGTCTGTTGATTTCCAGCCGCACTCGCGTCCCGCACAACATTGGTGACCCGGATGTGACTGTACAGCCGCTATGGACCCGCCTCCATTTTTGTCACGCCTACCTGGACGACTGGCTTATCGCGAGCAAAGTTGGTGTTATAAATGGTTCTCACCGCAGGCAGCAGTGCTGAGGAGAACTCGCTGTCACCCGAGGCAATGTCCAAGATCTGGCTGAGAAAGCGCAGGTCACCCGAGCCACTCTGCACTATGAGAACGACGGTCAGGCTGAGCAGGTCTCGCGTGCCCGGAATTTTGGCCGACTCCCATTTGCCCATCAATGTCGACAGCTTGTTGAGCGTGTCGGCTGACACTGCAAAGGCAATGAAATCAATGAAGTAAATCAAAATGCTATTTCTAGCAGGCTAAGCAAGGAAGTAATGGAAAAAGGCTGCAAAAAAACTGAAGCTTGACTTAACCCCTTCCCCCAATGGTAAAATTTGGTCGTGCCCAATGTCGAGAGTAACGAAAGGACGATACGACGTTCTGCTGGGCCGGTGACGAAGTGCCTGGCATTGTTGATTGATCACTATATATACATCTCAAACCATTTAGCGACACCCTCTGTTAGTGGGTTACTAGTGTTAGTGTCAGTGTCACCACCTCGGCATAACGTCTGCCCCCAAACACTTTCAGCAACACAGAATGCAACAACACTGCATCTCCTTTTCTGAGAGCTACAAATTCAGTCTTTTGGGTGGGACTACACGCCCCCTGGACCTGGTAACCTTGTGGCGGATGCTGCCAGGCTCTGTCCTGCTACTCGTATCGTGCTGGCCAGGTGATGCAGGTGATGGCTGCTCCTGGCTTGACCCCAGGCTCGGAAGTGACAGAAGTGGCTGTCATGTTCTGCTTGGTAGCGACCAAAAACCAAAATGTTGTCGATCATGTTTACAACGTCGGCATGACCCTTGAGAATGTAGCTCATTTGGCACAGAAAGTGTTCGGGGGCGGACGTTATCCCGAATGGCAGCCAACAATAACAATTACGTCCGAACGTGATGAATGTTGTTAATTCTTCAGACTCTTCTGCCAGTTTTACTTGATGGAAACTGGATGTCGCGTCAAGCTTCAAGAACACCTAGGCATTACCAAGTTCGCTCTATTGCATTACCTAGAGTCCCAAAACTTGGTCTACGGCGGGCAAGATATGGCGCTCTCGCAACACCACGTGGTTCAGCTTGGTAAGGTCGATGCAGATGCGGTATGAACTGGATGCTTTCGGTACACAGAATATACCCGAGCAGCACTAAAGCTAGGGTTGCCAGAGTTTAATTAGGACGGGTTAGTAGCGCAGTTTGTGTCTAGTCTGAGTTTGAATTTGCAGTTATGTGTATTTGTTTTGTATGCTTTTATATTTTTTGAGTGCCTTGTGTGCATTTCATAAATGTGTTGTGCCAAAACAGTGTTCTGTTTGAGCCCATCGCCCAAAACCACCCAAATCCGCGACAGTTGACAAGCCTGCCAATTCGGGCAACGTCAGCGACGTCATGCGATGATGACAATGGACGACTATTCGGCAGCAGCAAGGACAGCGACATTGAAGAGCGTCGAGAACACCGACTGGGACACAACGCAACTGACCCTGGACATTGACGAGAAAACCATTCAAAACCCATACCAAAAATTACATCTCTTGTGCAATACCATAGGATTACAAAGCTCGGGGAATAAGTGCAGTTGTTAATGGTGACTAACAATTCCGCCCCAGTGGCCATGGTGACTAATGGTGACTAACAATCCCGCCCCAGTGGCTATGGACACCGACCCGGTGGTGAATGAGCTACGGCGGATACCGGCGGTGAGTGACTGCCACTTGTCAATGTGGCCTCCTCGTCTTTGGACCAGATCGCAGCTCTTCACGCGCCTTTGACGACTGCCATCATGCGCGGAGGCCATGCGCACATGGAGCCTGTGGCCCTGACAACCCTGTGAGGCTTTCCAACTTCTACTGGACAAGACGCAAGGGAATCGGTCGTCGTTCATCGACGACCTTTCCACTTTCAGGATCGTTTCCGGGATCCTGGAGCTCGATTTGCTCAAGCGGGTGCTGCCTGTTGCCCTGCGAGGTACAGCAGCGCAGTGGCTGCACCTCCAGCCTCCCTTCCTGTCCTGGGACAACTTCATGGCAGCACTTCGAGTGCAGTTCCTACCTGTCGACCATGGCTACCGTGTCCACTGAGAGCTCGATGCCCGAACGCAATATCCAGACGGGGGCCTCAGTGCATATATTAGGGCAATGCAGGAGCTGTTTCACCGCGCTGGTCCCCGTGCCCCGAAAACCGTGAAGGTTTCCCACGTTCTGCAGTGATGCCACCCTTGCTATCGGCCATACCTGTTTGGCCGCTCCTTTTCTTCCCTTGAGGAGCTTGCCCGTGTTGCTCGGTAAGTTGCAGAGCCCGTCTTTTGGGAGCACCACTACGCTCCGCCACCACCTGCCGACGTTCCTGTTGAGCCAGCCTGTTCCTCAAAGAATACCTTGGCATCTTAGCTCCACGACTACCTCGTCGATTACTTCACTGCCCATGGCATCCCGTTCGTGCGCGTCATGGGCCTCACTGATGCTGCCGCAAGAGGGCCTCTACCTGGAGCGATGGGGCAGTGAGCCAGGGCTGATGTTGCGGTGAGCGCGAAAGGTGCAGAGGACGCGGCGGCACCGAATGCCGACAATCTCTGCGAGTACGAGCGGGCCCTCAAGAACATGAGTGCCGAGCCGTCTGTTGATGTGGGCGTGGCGGTCGTCGGGGAAGGCCGAGGAATTCCAGAGTGGTGACGAGGAGGTCGAAGGGTGTCCGAAGCGCAAGTGGGATGTCACCAAGGTTGGGGGGAGGCGGACACCGTATGAGAGGATGACGCGAGGCGAGATGGCGTTGTGGACCGGGAGGCGGCAGCCGACGGCAAGGGCGGAGATGAAGAGGATGAACAGATCACTATTCTGAAGGACAAGAAGAACAAGCATATGAGGAAAAAGAAAAACCGGGATGATGATAAGCTTGAGAACCTGCTGAACGAGATTGTATCGGAAATTGAGACGATTCATGTGGGGCAGCCAAACAGCTCCGTAGACACAGTAGCACACATTCACGAAAACATGTCGGAAGACAACCCGGACAGCGAGATAGAGCATCGCACCGAACAAGAGACCAAGAAGGTCAAGGCTGAACCAGCCAGGGCACATCCACAGCACGAGAACGAGTCTGCAGCTGGGTGGCGTGTGAGCAGCTTGGAGGCTACGCGTGGTGCCAGGAAGGCTACGGCCTCCAAGCCCATTAAGCACGAGAGCGAAGAGGAGGGGGAAGAGGCAGCCTTTGCTGAGGTGGCCCCGACGGCAGCCACCAACGAGGATGAGTCAAATGACAGCAAGGACAAGAACGACGAGAAGAACGAGGTAAACAATGACGGGGATGCAGGCAAGGTTCATCAAGCAGATTCCGAGGATGCCAACGCTAATCACAAGGAGGAACCAGAGGTCAACAACAAGGATGAGAAGACACCCCCAGACAGCGGCAGCAAGGTGGCTGCCACAACGACTGCTGATCCGAAAGTGGATGCTGAGTTCCCATTTGCCACGAACAACGCCGGGACCTTGGTGACGGCTACCGCATCCTCCTTCCCAGTTTCATCGGAGGGGAAGGGGCAGTATGGGAGTGGCGGCTGCAAGCGTGGCGATAAAGGACGAAGAGAAAGATGGACACAGGCATGCTTGCGCTCGCGCCCAGCGGCCGCTCACGGGCAGTCGCAGTTGAGGCTTGGATGGGTAAACACGTGTCCCTTTGTGTCACGGCCTCATCTCTGAGGTGTTCCGGGCCGGCTGCCGCCCAGAACCCCACAGAACCAACATGCAAGAGGACAAATTATGGCAATCTGTGACATCATGACGTCATCACATGAAAATGATTTCTGCATCATTCGTGTTGATGCCGATGGTCACTTTTGGAATTTGATTAGGCATCTAAGGCTTTCACCTTAATAAGTAAAAACTGCTATTCTGCTCCTATACATGCAAAATGTACATAGAAGAGAGACATTCCATTTGTTCAGGAGGCATTTTATTTCCAGTATATTTTTCTTGGAGAACTAAACAGCCAGGGTGCGGCCACACACGGACCGACATTAGAGACATCATGTTTAGTGGGGAGAACAGGGATGCAGAAAATGTGGTGCTAAGAAATGAAAAAGAAAAGAAAGAAATTCTTGTAAACTCAACAATATTATTATTAACCCGAAAGTGTTTTATGCCGGGGTCCACGAAGACTTTCATGATGTAATTCAGTCACGGAAATAAGTCAGCAAAATGAACGCCATCAGATGGCAAAGAAAAAAACTATAAGAAAAAGTTCCATTGACAGGAGCCGAACCCACGACCTCTCGGTCCGTGACGATGGCTGGCGGTCATTTAGCCCACTGAGCTACCTCCAAACACATAACTGAGGCTACATGGACGCGCCTTTTATCTTTCACACTTTCCTCTCAAAGTGCTCTTGGATGGATTGATGCTATGAGCATCCCATTCGGCGCGTTTTCCAAAAGAAGTGCAATTTCTTCAATGCTTTGACACATCACGAGGTGGGGGCTCCCAAGGCTCGCTCATAGCATCCATCCATATAGAAAAATAACTCTCCGACACTCGCCTGGCTGTTGCACCGCGTTTCCCGCTCGCCCTGTGAGCATTAAAGGCCAGGCTATAGGGAAGACATGGTGCTCGTCGCGTTTCACGGCACTTTGAAGGAGTGCATATCGAGTATCTGTGTTTACTATGTGCTGATTAATGCCATCTTTGCGCGGGATTCACCATATGCGGTGTCCAGGTATACGTTGACAACTTCAGCTACCGCAAGGGTTAAATCATGATAATGGGCGTTAGTCGTCGGCAAGGGGATGTGCCACCAGGCGTCAACCTGGGTGCGTCCAGATCAAGTGGTGCTATATCTGCCAAACAAAGATAGACATTGTACAAGCTCTCATATACCAATGCACAATAAACAGTCAACTACTCCTGCGACAACACATTTCACTTTCGTGTTATACCGATTCCTGTGATGAAGGGATCAGCCATCTTTTTTTACCTACAACTTCCCATAACTGTTTTAGTTTCATAATAAATATAGCAGTATTTATTTGAGCACAGGAAATGAGAAAATTATTAATAAAATTAGGCACTATTTCTTGGTGCACAGGCAGGCACGTGTTTCAGTCCTGTAGCTTCCCCAGCACTGCAATGCTGTACAAGGTAGTGACGTGTACACATGATGCTGCAGATTGTATGCGTGTTTTGCTTCAGTCACTCAAGTTTTGTTTTTTCCACAAGGAAGCCGCCACAAAAAAATCCCCACCAACTACACTCGGATACCACTTCAAGGGACCCTGCAACACTTTTTGAGCATGGTCAGAAAACGCTGCCGATCGGTAGTTGAGGCTCCTGAGAACACGCGAGCCAAACATTATAGCGCAGCACGCGGACTGGAATTTACAGTTAATTCTCAAAGTCGGCTAGAAATTTCTCCATCTCTCTACAAATGATGCCATATACCCAAATCACTGCACCACGGCTGTTGTCTGACTTCAGCATGGCGAGCTGCATAGCTATCGTGGGCGCCGCAGGATGCCACCATGTGCCTGTGATTACACTGAAGGTAAGCCTCAAGGTCATGACGCACACTGACGAAGGGACGCATCTTCTTGCCCCTTTGTCATCCCCCTCCCTGCGTAGCTTTCAGCGCACTTGCTGGTACAAAGAGAAAGCGCTTAAAGCGTGTGGCAAATCCCTGTAACTCCGCTCGTACTTGACGGATTCCAAAAATATTTGCGGTGGTCGATTCGCTAGGTAATAAGCTCTTTTAATGGAACCATTATACAATTACTTGGAAAAGTGTTGCAGGGCCCCTTTAAGAAGGCAGGAGAGGCCCCACCCATACGATTGAAGTGTGACCGCCGATGGCCCCCTTTGTGACTAAATAAATAGTTCCACTCATAAGCTGGACAGCCGAAGAATCCGTCATTCGAGTCACGATGTCAGTCTAGAGTGCACACCCATTTGTACCTTTGAGAAGGAAATGCCACTGCTTTTGTAAACTGTATCCCAATATAGAGGCTTTGCTGTAATAGATCGCTTTCCTTCCTTATGGCCCAGAATGGCACTAAAAAAATCCTGCCATATCCACGAAGTGAAGGATGATTGAGGAGCTGGCTCAGAGATAATCGGGTAAACCGTGAATGCTCCGTACAATTCCTCTACTGTCATATAAAGACGTCACACGTTGTTATAGGCCTAGTGCGCTGCAGCTTTGAACCGAACAGGCAGCGCCACCGGACGGCCGCGGCGGAAAACTTGGGATTGTCGTTTGTTGCTCCCGTGCCCACAGTGACGGTAGAAACGCATGGCTCCTCGCCGAAAGGACGTAAAAACGTCGCAGAACTCCGGTAATTTTCCGTACTTCTGTGTGTATGGCTGGTACAACAGCTGTAGGAACACCGTTCGGAAGCAACTAGCTTTAAAATTCTGCGGGTTACCTGAGAAGTCGGACGAAACTGAAAGACAACTCTAGCGCAGCTGTGCGGGGCTGCGTAAGCAACGCCTCGAATTCTGTCCATAAGTGTCGCCACTCTCGTGCGTTTTTTTTTTCGCCTTTTATTATTTATTTTAAATGTATACACAAGCTTACAAGCTCACAAAGAAATAGGAAGATAGCAGGCTGACAACGGCCACCTAGAGGGGCAATGTGCCTGTCTGTGTCTTCTGCTCTCACGCGTGATTTCTTGGCGGCCAGAGCGGCGAACAGAGGTAGCCGGTGCGGAATCCGACACAAATTTGCCGCGTCCCCTTCGTTGGGAACGAAAACATTTCGGTATGGCTCAGCACACGTAGAGCACTGAAAAATCAAAAGCTCACCTCCCCTCGTACGTCGTAGTCCACGGTTTTCAACTGCACTTTGCATTTCCTCATAATGTCGGAAGATTCCATCGCGCACATCAATTCTTCTTTCAGACCACACACTGACCACTCGCGTGCAACTTCATACCAAGCGACCAAGAACTCCTTTTGAAACACACGTTATTGTAATTTCAATCCTACGGAAACCGCAGAACAACGCACGATCGTCGCTTCTTGTCCTCACGTTCACGCGCGGGCTGGCGGTCATGGCTGGCGATGCGCTTTCCTAGCAGACAACAACCAGTGACGAACCGATGGGCGCTTGCAGTCTCACTGTCTGTAAAATGTGTGTGCGCGCTCGCCTGTGTGTGTGCGTGCGTTGTGAGCGTGTTTGTGTGTGTGTGTGGGAGGGGCGGGGTGGGGGTGGGGGTGGTCTACTGTTCCCTGCATGGTGTCCAAGGGACGGAAAATAACTTGTTTCCCGCGCAAGCAGCTGTGTTTTGTCGGCTTTTTCTTTTATTTCTTTTTTGTTGGTAGGGCTCGCAGTTCGGTTTTCAGCGAACAGAAGGACTGAGAGGGGTCTCTCTTTCTCGAATGGCTTGAGGCCAAAAGGGGACAAAGTTTTGTTGAATGCTTGCGTTAACAAGTGTCGCTGCATGCTGGTTTTTTGGCTGTAGTTTGAGAGGTTTTTCAGACAGGAAGAAAAACATAAATAAACATAAGTTAGCACAGCGTATTTACACACGCAGACAGAAAAAAAAAAAGAACTACGGTGGCAGTTCTTGGAGAACAGCGGCCGCCGCAACCGTAGCCGCCGCCTTGAAACATGCAGACGGGCCCGTAGGCAACAATCCTAACAGTGCGCCGCTAGCCCGATAGAGGGCGAGAGCAGTAGTGCCACCATACCAGCTCACGAGGTCTATAGTAGCGATTGTGGTCGGGTTGTTGTCGAACCACAAGCGGTCGCAGACCTTACAGCTGTGGCCGAACGTGTGGTCGAGGAAATCGGGCTTGCAGCGCGCGTCAGCATCAATAACTTCAGGTAGTGACCGCATTCGGCGCTTGGGCCACTGCATCCCACGCCCGTACCTCTTCGAGGTTCTCTTTCCCCCGCTTCCGCGCTGCTTCGGCTTTGTGGGCTTGTATCTTGGGGTCCGCACGAAGCTGATGTCTCTCTGCGGCCTCGCGAGCTCTCACCGCAGGGTCTTGGCGGCGAGCCCTCCGCTCCGCCGCCTCGTCTTCTTCGTTCATGTTATTAGTAACGAACCACACTGCCCGAGTGGAGCGAGCCCTGCATGCTACAGTTGGCTATGCTATATGTGGTTTTCCTGCGTTAATATCATCATCAAGGCACTCGAAGAACAAGAGGAAGAAGACTTCTCTTCCGCGCGAGTGTGTGCATGCTGCAGTTGGCTATGCTTTATGTGGTTTTCCTGCGTTAATATCATCATCAAGGCACTCGAAGAACAAGCGGAAGAAGACTTCTCTCTCGCGCGAGCGTGTGCATGCTACAGTTGCCTATGCTATATGTGGTTTTCCTGCGTTAATATCATCATCAAGGCACTCGAAGAACAAGAGGAAGAAGACTTCTCTCTCGCGCGAATATGCATGCTACAGTTGCCTATGCTATATGTGGTTTTCCTGCGTTAATATCATCATCAAGGCATGGGCGTCGGCAGGATTTTGCCTTGGGGGGTGCAAACCCGTCTTACATCGCAGCTGGGGGAGGGAGAGAGAGCTGGCATAGCTTGGGTGGGGGGGCAAGTGTCGGTGTGGCTTGAGGGGGGCAAGTGCCCCTTTTGCACCCCCCTGCCTACGCCCATGCATCAAGGCACTCGAAGAACAAGAGGAAGAAGACTTCTCTTTCGCGCGAGAGTGCGCATGCTACAGTTGGCTATGCTATATGTGGTTTTGCCTGCGTTATACAATCATCAAGGTGCTCGAAGAACAAGACGAAGAAGACTTCTTTTTCGCATGAGCTGCTCCTGCAGCAGTCGCCTCTGGAACTAAGGTTATGCTTACGGCGCAATACTTTGCCCCAGCTTAAAGGCCAACTCCGGCAATTTTTTGGCCATGTCAAAGTAATGGTGCTTTTATGTTCCTGAGACGCTCCTGTTACGGGCCCGATAGCAGAAATACTCGGCGAATTGGAGAATAATTTTAAATAAGCAAAAAAGCGCAACACCGAAACCGAACCGAGTGTACTGTTTACGTATGACGTAGACGTTGTTACGAACGAACAGTCGTGCAACGCATGCCGGTCACGCGGCGCGGAGTATGAAAACTGTGACAGCGGGGACGAACAGGCGCACAGTGGAGAGGTGTGAGCACGCCGCGCATCAGCTGTAATGTCTGCGACTGACAGTGCCGCGTCTGATACTGACAGTGTCTCGGCCAGCACAGCAGACGCTCGCTGTAGCGGCCGAAGTTAGCGGTGCCCTCGGCTGCGTCACTTCCGCCGCCTTCCCAACACTAACGTCACAGGCGCAATGTTGCCAATAATTGTGAGAAGCCAGGAGGGCGTTTGCAGACAATCTTTGAAATTCATTTGCAAACAATCTGCGCATGTCTCAAGCCTGTAATTTGGCATAAATGACGGAAACGTGCAAAGGAACGTACCCAGCGAATTTCACTGAGATCCATCGACCTCGAAAAACCGCCGGAGTTGGCCTTTAAGAACCTGGCGAGCCAGCCCCTAATATGGGACACCAGACGCAGAGCCGACTATCAAATTCAAGTACTTTTTTTTTGTATATCTTGAAGCTGATAGTTGGCGCTGTATATTTCGCTGTCCCGTACACGACATTCTCCAGCGCGGGAAGAAAAGCTTAAGGATGGATTGAAAGAAGAGGACACTCACGGACTCTGGTGAATTCGGAGACGACGGCGTTGAGCAGGTGCTCAGACATGGAGGCGAGCTGCAGCAGGAACGGGATGGTGGCCAGCTGCTCGCGCGTCGGGTTGGCCGCGAAGCTCTGCTGCATGAGCGACACGAGCGCGCCCCGGATGTCGGCCGCGTGCTGTCCGGCCAGGTGACCAAGGATGCCGACGACCGAGGCCAGCTTGGGCACCTTCCTCTCCGCCGCATCGTCGTCCTCGTGGCTGACGAAGTCCTTGAGGCCGCAGGCGAGCACACGCGTGATGACCGTGTGCGGGAAGCAGGAGCCGATGTGCGCCACGACCCAGTCGAAGTGCGGCGCGTGCTGCACCGACGTCTCGAGCAGCGTGTCGATGCACTTGTCCGGGTTCGTGTCGATCAGCGTCGATAGGCACTTGGTGGTGAGCTCGATGAGCGCGCGCGTCGGCGGGCACGCCATCCACATCTGCAGCACCTCAGCCAGGCCACAGTGCACGATGCGCCGGTCGGCGTATTTGCGCGTCAGGTGTCCCAGTAGCTCGAGCGACCAGCCCGATATGATGGGCGCCCAGGCGGACAGGTTGCTCTCGATGAAGCCCGACAGGACGCTCTGCACGTCCTCCACGTCGCGCTCTTCCGGCACGCCGCCGCTCTCCTCGGAGTCGAGCCGCACGATGTGCCGACTGACTGCATCGTCGAACAAGTTGTGCATGTACTCGAGCACGGCCTCGCGTGCCACAGGCAGTGTCTTGAGCAGCCGTATCGCCGCCTTGGCCACGTCCGAAGGCCGGATCTTGCTGTCGTAGCTGGAGGTACCCGCGAGGAAAAGACGCAAGTCGCTGAGCGCTGCCGCATTGTTGTTGTCGGCGTGCGAATGCATCACGCTTGACATTAGTTTGCCTCGAATAAGCGCGTGGCTCTAAAAGTGGCCGGCCGCGCACTCCGGGTCTGGAACTACGCGGCTATGCGCAGGGCCACACATGGGGCCTGAGTCAGCCTGAGACTACAGTATACAAAGAATGTATACCACAGAACACTTATACATGAATGTACGGAGACTTGAGACGCTTGAGACACCAGCTGAGACCCTGAGACGAGACACCTGAGACGGTCCACTGTGACATGAGAACAATTTGAACAAATGCAGCGATCGCCGCAGAGGCAGGCAGAGGGCGAAAAACTCTGCTCATAGCATCCATCCAGTGGGAGCATGCATTAGATTAGAGTTTCCTATAAATACACTAGAGAGAACTCTGGCGCTAGTGTCTATGGGAGAAAATTAGAGAAAAAGAACAAAAATAAATATTGAAAACAAAATAAGGACATTCTGCCGTGAAGGGCAGAGAACTGTGTTGAGAATTCACGTTTTTTTTTTTCCTGTAGTAAGGTAGATTTAATTAAAGTAGAGACATTAGGCCAACGATTAAAAAAAAAAGGAAAAGTTTTTTTTTTTTATTTGTCGAGGCTGGTGGCACACTTGTCACGACGCTCACAGTATCCATCGATCCAGTGGAAAAATTTGCGCCCACCACACGAAGACACAACAAAAAAAGCACTCAGACTATGCAGCAATCCAAAACTAGCCCAGTACTTTCCTTCCTCCATGTGCGGTCGTGGCATCATCTGTCTATAACACGCTTCCGGTTTCGCCAACTTTTCCTTTTTTCACGTGCTGCCGGAAAGCAGCGTGTTTTATTTGCCCGCGCTGCTTCAGATATAAACTTGCCCTTGTAGTGTCACTTGTTGGCGAATCATAGTTAAATGCCTTACGATTTCCAAAAAGAGGAAGATGTTAAAGAATTCCTTGAAAACTTGGGCATTGAGTACCGTTTCGAGTGCTTCAAGGAGAAAAAGCCGGACGGTGAGTGGATGCCAGCGTGTGTTGCATCGTTGGTTCCTTCTGGGGAAACAAAGAATGTCACTGAAATCTGCGTGAATTGCGAAATGCCGTATTAACAATCTTCCGCTTAGAATCTCTGACCTTGCTTCATTGTTGCCCATTTCTGATAAATGCTATAGACCTCGAGAGCTGGTATGGTGGCGCTGCTGCTCTCGCCCTCTGTCGGGCCAGCGGCGCACTGTTAGGATTGTCGCCTACAGGCCCGTCTGCATGTTTTAAGGGGGCGGCGACGGTTGCGGCGGCCGCTGTTCTCCAAGAACGGCACCCGTAGTTCTTTTTCTTTTGTCTGCTTATATAAATACGCTGTGCTAACTTATGTTTATGTTTTCCTTCCTGTTTGAAAAACCTCTCAGACTACAGCCGTTTAAAGCTACAGCCGAAAAACCAACATGCAGCGACTCTTGTTAACGTAAGCATTCAACAAAACTTCGTCCCCTTTTCGCCTCAAGCCATTCGAGAAAAACAGACCCCCCTCAGTCCTTTTCGCTGAAAACCGAATAGACCTTTTTCAAACAATCCCAGAGCACCCCGCAGGCGCGCAGAGCACTATGAGAAAAGTGTGTACGCCGAGTGAGCCGGCTGTTTGCTCGCCTGCTGCTCGTTGGCGCCGTGATATCGGTGGGACCACGAAACGAAAAGAACACGTTGCTGCTTCTTGACTATTCTTACGCCGTAAATGCTGCACACATCCGGACGCATCTGGGTGTATCTCTACGCATGAAATGTGACAGAATTAACACAGTGCAGTGTCGTTATTACCGAGCGGATATGCATCGGATGTAGCAGTTAAGCAGGATGCGTATTATCGTGTGCCGATATCATCAAGGTGTATTAAATATGAGCTCGAACACCGAATTCCTTCTAAAAGACAGGGCGTGCAGACACGGACACAAGGAAGAAGTCAAGACACCAGAGACGCCTATTAACAACTGCAAAGGCGCACAACGGCGAAAAAAGAAAAGAAAATAAATCTTATCTGCGCATGCCCGTGCAATAGGCGAACCTATCAATCCGGCACGTGTGGGAGTCTATATGACAGATAACTGTTCAAAAATCCGTAAACATGGGGTGGGTTCTCCCCCTGTTTATGGATTTTTTCATCGCAAGCTTCCATCTTCCCCTTCGTACCGTTTTTTAGATAACTTTAAGGCATTTGATTTCTTCTTATGCAAGTTAATTGACGATTAAATCACGCATGCGCTATCACTGCTATCAGTATGCCATGCCTCAATCATTGAACGCATTTCTTCATTCCTGTGCCGGTACGCATTCATCGAACTTCGACGTGCACTTCCTTTCTTGGCAATGTAAAGAAAGATTAGGAGGTTAGCCTCCGGTTAGCAATTTCTTATGTTCCAATAATCTCTAACACAGCGGCCCGTCTGTCCTACGTGGAAGCGGCCGCAACTAAAAGGAACCTTATACACTACACCTGTACGGCGATCAGTGAATTTGTTGGTGTGTTTTATGAAACAAATGTGGGTCCACATCTTGTCTATTACTCGCTCATTCTTTCTCTGCACAGCGGCACAAATCTTACCTAGCCTGTGAGATAGGCAATGAATGTAAGGAATACTTATACGACACGTTTTTTCCCATCTAATTTCTACAACCATGCTCGGACATCACAAAACCAACTTCTTTAAATGTTCAGCGACAGTAGCTACTGCAACGCAAGGATAACTGTGGTAAGAGATGGTTACCCATAACCGAAGCAGAAAACAGAACTGAAGAAGATGAAGGAGTGCGCGAGAGAGGGAGACGAACGTGAAGCGCGTGAGCTTTGGAACGTCGCTGGGCTGAGCAAGAACGCGGCCAGCTTGCAAGAGAGCAGTACATTCGGCCTGAGGGACCAAACAGACCGAGCTGGTACCTCCAGAACAGCCGGGACGAGCTTGGCGTGTCCCTGAGACGAGTGGGTGCTCCGGACCGGGCCTGTGGTGCTGCTCCTGTGGTGGACGAGTGTGCGGCGAGCAGCTGAGCCTGTTCCAGATTTGGGTCCGGCACAACCAGCCGCTGAGGGCATGACCTTGGTACTACGTCGGGCGGAGCGTGGGCCTTCGCATTCCTGAGCGAGCAGTGCCTGGTCTGCTTGTGCGCCCTCGTACACCATGCTCGTGCACCTTTTCCGACTGCGTTGTTGCCTTTCGACGGTACCGTGAGTGACGTCCAACTGTGAGGACGCGCCAAGAGCTCGCGTGTGCATGGTTGGGGACTGTAACGTTACGACTTGAGGAAGAACTATTGTATTATTTGGTATAGTGAAAGTGTATGTAATTGTTATTTTGTGACGTGCATATATGTTTTTCTTGTCCTTGAGTTGGCTGTTCATGTCTGAAGGCCCAAGAACCACCACAATAACCTACGTCTAAAAGATGTAGATGTAGGCCATCTAACCGAACTCATGCTTATTCAATGATTACTTGTAATGTACTGATCTCAGCGAGACGCAGCGTATTGCCAGAGGCAGTTTTTGGCTTGAGAATTTATGAATACTCTTGCGCTTGGTGACTGCACTTAGTCGCTATGGCCTTAAAAAGGTAATTTCCTATGGGTCCCGAGCACAACCATACATATCGATAGTGTAGTCACATGTGAGGCAACACGCGACAACGCAACCGGCGTTTGTAAAATATAACATTTGCCGTAAGTGTCAACGAATGGTGATAAAAGCGTATCTTTTGTTACCTGCGGTACGAGCGACGCGCACACTGTCTAATCAATGTATCTTAGTTTGCTAAGCGCATACTGTCTCGCGCAATCTTTATATATTATAAAGCCTGACCTTGTGCTCGTCAACAGTGTCGGTGGGCGTTGATTTCGAATGGATCCACAATTCACGAATTGTAATGACCGCTTGCGAAATTCGTCTGGGAAACCAAGTTATATCTTTTTCTTTAATTTATGCCGTAGGGCATCCTGGCGCCAAAATAATAATAATAATAACGACGCTTTGGAACCGCTCAGGTGGTCCGACAGTGGCATGCGGGAACACTAAGCAGATGGAAATCATAGAGAAGCCATCGTAGTTAAACACAGGAGAAGTTCACGACTGATTTACGCAGTAATATGTTACACCTTGTCGCATTCACTTAATCTGACAAGTGCTGGCACGGCGTAAGGGGAAAGCTAAAGCGTGAGGCCCGCGCGCTCGGTGCGGCGACTGCTGCAACGTACACACTTTTCCCATGAGCACTTGCACGCCCGTTGGTGGTGCTCGTGTACCTGAAAAAGGTCTATTGCGAGCCCTACTTAAAAAAGGGGGGGGGGGGGGGGAGAAAAGCAGAGAAAACACAGCTTTTTGTGCCGGAAACAAGTTCTGTCCCATCCCTTGGACACCACACGGGGAACAGTAGACACCCCCCCCCACACACACACAAACACGCTCACAATATTCCTAATGCGCACGCACACACACTCACAGGTGCGCGCACATACACTTTACAGACAGTTTACAGACTGCAAGCCCCCATCAGTTCGTCACTAGTTCTCGTCTGCTAGGAAAGCGCAATGCCAGCCCGCGCGTGAACGTGAGGACGAGAAGCGACGATCGTGTGTTCTGCGGTTTCCGTAGGATTGAAATTCCAATAACATGTGTTTCAATAGGAGTTGTTCGTCGCTAGTACGAAGTTGCACGCGAGTGGTCTGTGTGTGGTCTGAAAGAAGAATCGATGTGCGCGATGGAATCGTCCAACATTATTGGGAAATGCAGAGTGCAATTGAAAACCGTGGACTATGACGTACGAGTGGAGGTGAGCTTTTGATTTTTCAGTGCTTCACATGTGCTGGGCCATATAAAACTCATTTCTTTCCCAGCGAAGAGGACGCTACAAATGTGTGTCTGTTTCCGCACCGGCTACCCCTGCTCGCCGTTCTGGCTGGCAAGAAATCACGCGTCAGAGCAGAAGACGCAGACAAGCACATTGCCCCTCTAGGTGGCCGTTGTGAGCCTGCTGTCTTCCTATTCCTTTGTGATCTTGTAAGTTTGTGTATACATCAGAGTTGCCAGATGCTGCAGAGCTAACAAACAAATAATCATCCCAAAAGCCCAGAAAAGCGGCGCGACTTTTGCGAAGAGGCCCAAAAAAAGCGGAAGTTTAATCAATTTTCTCATTCTTCAAAATATTCTTTATTACAATAAGAAGTCGCTCAAATAGGAAGAGAAGGTAAAAAAAAAAGTAATTATTTGGTTCAACGAATATATCGCAACTATGAGAGAAAGCACATTTACTCTTTAACATAGTCTCAGGGTAGTCTCCACTCTTCTCAATGCATGTTCGCCAGTGCATAAATAATGTTTGTCGAATACTCCAGCGTATGTTTGATTACAACACTCAGCTACAAAAAGTCATCGACAAAAGGTCTATTAGTGAACGTGAGGAGCAGTAAAATAACTATATTTGCAGGAAAAACACGAACAAGCCCCAAAAGTGCGACAAACGACTGGAAAATTCTACAAGCGACTCCGTGAAAAAAGAAGCCCAAATCCGCTTATTATAAGTGGAACTGGCAACTCTGGTGTACATTTAAAATAAATAGTAAAAGGTGGAAAAAAAAGCGTGAGAGAGTGAGGACACTTATGAACAGAATTCAAGGCGTTGCTTATGCGCCGCACAGCTGCGGTAGAGTTGTCTTTCATTTTCGTCCGACTTCTGTGGTAACCCGCAGAATTTTAAAGCTAGTTGCTTCCAAACGGTGTTCCTACAGCTGTTGTGCCAGCCATGCACGCAGAAGTACCAAAATGTACCGGACTTCTGCGACGTTTTTACGCATAGGCGTGCGCAGGGTTCCCATTCAGGGGGTGGGGGGACGGCAAACGAAGGTCCATCGCAGCACCCCCCCTCCCTATTAAGTGAATGTATGAGGCAGACTTTGTGCCCCCCCCCCCCCCAAGTGACTAGGGGACCCCCCACCACCCTGCTCACGCCTGTGTTTTTTCTTCCGTTCGGTGAGGAACCATGTGTTCCTATTGTGACTGTGGGCCCGGGAGCAACAAACGACAATCCCAACTTTTCCGCCGCGGGCGTCTGGTGGCGCTGCCTGTTCGGTTCAAAGCTGCAGTGCGCTAGGCCTATAATCCTCATCATGTGGGACAGCAGCATGCGGAGATGTAAATGAACATTTATACGGAAGTTGTGCGACAGAGTATTACTACCAATAATTATGCTGAAGAGCGACTCGAGGTGGCGATCAATCTCGCTAGGTGATGGCTCGCACCGCCAACGTACAAGTCCCTCTTACTTCTTAGAAAAGGAACGCATGACTAGAAAACACGGCATCAAGGACTGTCCGTGTTTTCTTGTGGTGCCTAAGGAATATGTACCAGCTAGACCAGTCCCGCTTCTGCGCCGCTTATTGGCTCAGATTTACGCGACGGTCGCCCATGCTCTCCAAGTGCCACTCACTGCTGGAGATGTGGTGTTCATAACGTGAAATTGTATGTCGACATTAACAAATAGGAGGTGCATGGCAATTAAAGAAATTGACTACCGCTCGGAAAAAGATGTTGGATTCTGGTGAAAAAGAGAAGATTGTCACATCGGCGGCAATGGGCATGCATTTGTCCCTTAAACAGGGAATTATCGGTGCCGTAAGTCATTGGGGTGAGAGTGGGGTCCTGATGCCCCTTGCGTTCAGACTGGGGGAGACATCCTTTGCTAGTTCCCCTCCCTCGAGGCTTAGCCTTTGAACGTCATGTTTGAATTGCTTGACAGTTAAATTCAGTGCATCCTCCGTAAAGCCAACCCTGAAATCTGAACCCCTTCCAAAAAAATGAAGGCGCCTCCTTGTCACCTCCACCACCTGCCACAGTCCTTCCTCGTCTTTCACCTTGAAGCCAAGTGCAATGGGCCGACTGGCGGGAGACCCCCACTGCACTCGAGGACCACATGCCCGAGCGTTTCATCCGAGCCTCCACAGAGGGAGTGTTGTCACGAGTCCCTCTGTGAATCGCGATCTCCAAAGACGAGTCCACAGCACACCCGCCCTCGCCTTCACCAGCAAAGCACTCCCCTTCGAGTTGTATAAGTTTTCCATGCTTATTTCGAGCTTCTCGCCGCGGTATGTCTCGAGGGATGATTTTGTTGCGGTGGAGTTCTGCCATGTGGCCGTTTCCACTTCTCTAACTTTGAGCCGCACCCCCTCTACCGGTTTTGTCCTCTGTTGCCTGCTACAAACACACTACCGGTAGCCTGAAACGCCGGTGCAGCGTCGCTGTGTGTCTGGTTCACCTTGTCGGTCTGCTTGCGAAGATGGTATGGGCTAGCATCTGGCGTGCCATATTCTGTTCTGAGAGTCTGAACAGCCAGTTCTCGTAACTTGCCTTGTCCACTGCTTCTTTCGATGTGAAGGAAGACCACCCATCTCGCCTTGGATTGCCTCCACTAGTGTGTGTTTGTGTGCACCCAGTGCCAGCCCTCCTATTTCCCTTTGGTGCCTTTCCAGAAACTCCCGAATGCCAGCAGAGAGGCAGAGCACTTTATTAGCGTATGTGAGGCCCTGTACTGCTACCATCTTCTGTAGCGCTCACACGACCTCATACTAGTTGTACGACTACATTGCTCTTTGGCACAGGATCCCCTTATATCGGGCTGCTCTCACACTCGGCTCTCTTTCATGCACTGAGAGGTAATCTGCAACAGTTGTCAGCCGTATTCCCTGGTATTTGGTGGTAGCGCGGAGCACTATGTGTTTAGTACCTGTGGTAGTTCACTCTAATTTGATAATCTGTGCATTAGCCAGTTTAGTGACTTTTCTTTTTCATTTCTCTCGTTTATTTATTGATTTGTTTATTTATTCTTGCACTCTAAGGAAAAATCGAGTATTTGGGGAGTATTTCTGCCACACAACAATAATTGTCATCTGGCTTGCTTGCATTTCCTTTCTTGAAAACCCAGCTCTCGTCACTTTCCTATCAAGAATGCTATGTCACGCTGATAATGTGCGCGCCGTTCGTGACCGGCAAGTGTCAGGACCGCGGTGATAACATTGAGAAAATTCTATTAAGCAAACACCGGCATGCAAATTTCTATTGGCCAGAGACTTAGCTTTATCGCACCAAGGAAGTGGTGATACTATAATTCAAACACTAATGTCCTTACAGGAGTCAACCATGACTCTTTTTGGGATGATCCCGGACAACACGTCCACGGGATGTGTTCTCGACATTTAGGCTTGGATGGGGGATGTTTTGATGTTTTTTGGGTATTCCTGGGATGCCGTGTCTTGTGTTGCCTGGGACAGCTTAATGTTCCCAAGTTTCATCAAGTATTAATGTTGTGTCGCCAACTTTCGCGCTGGAGCGCTTGCTGCGTAGGTCAGACCAGGCCGAGAACGGGGAGGGGACTGTTCTTTATTGAGAGCAAGATGTGGCACAGAGTGCCGCACGACGGGCATTTTCTGTAACCAACGTTTATACGCTGTCTCTCAATAAAGAGCAGTCCCCTCCCCGTTCTCGGCAACTGGGCAAAAGCATGATACCGCAATTGACAGTTCTTGTCTTGCTCTTAAATGTGAAAAAAATGTTCCAAAAGCCGGGTAAGTTCATGATTCTAAAATATTTACTCCGACTTAACGCAACAAAAATATAACAAAATTACATAGACGTTTCGCCACCTATGCGGGTGGCGAAACGCTGGCTCGGGAACAAAGGTCGGGGCAAAGAAAACTCCTGGAATCGTGGTTCATCTGTCACGACCAATCGGCTTGCAACAACAACCGCGGCCCCCTACCGGACATTTACAGGGACATATGTGACTAACAGTGGACTGGGCGACCTCCGCTCAGTTGGTGCCAGTGTATACTGAGGATGCCACCCGCATAGGTGGCAAAACGTCCGTGTAATTTTGTTATATTTTTGTTGCGTTAAGTGAGAGTAAATATTTTAGAATCTTAAATGTACTTTGATTTACTTGTAAATGCGCTGTGTGACACAATTACACTAAGGTGAAGAATATGTGAGGACACTATAGGAAAAAGCGCAAACTATTAACTTCATTTGGGACACTACCTTGTGGCTTTCCTTAGACTCAATATTAAAAAACTTGTGAGGATACAGAGAGAATTGATTTATTTTATTTATTCTAAATGTGAACGTTTGGAGTGAATGAAAGTTTGCTAACAGTTTTCCCTTTCCCCAACCAAGACAGAAATGCCGCTTACATTTTTACATAATCTGATGAACCAGACGTGTGCCCTTGACTGCGCACTGTATGTAAGCCACAAGGCACACTTGCACCATTGGTCCGATTCACTAACACCTAGCTATGCCAGGACATGTACGCATGAGCTCTTTCTTCGGACTATTTCAGAACGAAATTTGCTGTCCACACTGTGCATGTGATGGTTCGTTTGAATGTGCACATTTTTTTATATGTTTTTGTATTACTGTGATAGCAACTATATAATAAGAGCATCGGACGCGTAATCCAAAGGTCGCAGGTTCGGTCCCTGCCGGCGGCAAGTTGTCTTTTCGTCCACTTTACTTTTTTCACATCTATATTGCAATTTTTTCAATACACTTAAAGCAGTACAACTAATGTCCCCTGTACCTTCGTTGGTGTCATTATCTGCTGGTTTTCATTAAGGTTGTGTCAAACAAAGAGGCGAGCCCTTCCTTCATTCAACCTGTAGAGCAGAAACTCGAGAAGAAACTCGAAACACAACGAAACTCGAGAAGTTAAAAACTGCGTAGCGTGCGATGGAACGGAAAATGATAGGCGTTCCATTTATGCACAGGAAGACAGCATAACGGTTGGGAGAACAAATAGGCTTGAAATAAAAAAAAAATTGACCTGAACAGGCCACATAATGCGTTCGACAGATATAGTCATGGAGCTCGAGCAACTGAATGTGCACCAAAGGATGCAGTCGGGAATGAGAGAGGGTTAGGAGGGATGAAGAAATAAAAAAAAAATTGTAGGCTCAAAATGCGACAACAGAAGTTGACGATATGGACTACGCGAAGAGTAGAACGCCTGTGTCGAACATTGGAAGGATTGGCGCGCGGCGTTGTGTCAAGTGTGTCTCGCAGCTCCGCTGACTGGTGTTGCTGGCGCAGGGTGCCATCGCCTGGGTGACTATCTGGAGGCTATCAAGAAGGACTTCGCGCGCGCCTGCAATGTGTACAAAAACAACTGTGATGACTACAAGCACGGCAAGAGCTGTTTCAAGTACGCCAATTACAAGCTCGTCGGCAAGGGTAGGTGTTGCACCGATCACTCTGGCTTTTCGCACCCTCATTGCATAAATGGGTCTTGAGCCACCCTTCGCGCTTGGTGAAAAAATACATCCTGCGGAAAGCAGACACTTCTCTGCCAAATCTTGCAGTAGTGTGTGACACACGTCACACACGAGATAGCATTCTGTTGGTCAATAACCGACATGAATCGAGCAGAACTGACGTTTGGATGAGTTGGACGTGGTTAAACATGTTGAATGGTCCAGCGCCAAATGAACGAGGAAAGAGGCAAAGGGACACGAGCACAATAGTGTCTCACAACCACCTTTATTAGCGCAAAAGCAATGTTTTAAAACACGACCTATAGTGCGTGAACGCATGCTGACAAAGTCATCAGAGGATGGACAAGGGGTGGACAAACCTGCTAAGAGGAGAACAATCTGTATGTAGGTGATAAACAATTCAAAACAGAAATTTATCAGTCATGCAAGGCTATTGAAGGCATGGTTACACAACTGGTGCCTTTTTAGAATGTAATAAGCTTCCATAATTTCTGTGATAGCCTGATTCGTATGAGCAAAAATACACACTGTATCTAAAAATCACTGTACATATATGTTCAGCACAATGTTTTGCCAGATGTGAATAAGGATTGCCTTCGAGTAAACGTTTGTGTTCTAATAATCTTATGTTCAAAAAGTGGCCCATTTGGACTATGTAAATGGGCCCACATGAGAAAGGCACCTGGTAAACAATACGCACTCTGCATGGAACTAACGAGGGCATGTGTTTTACCTTCTAACTTTTTTTATTCACAGCTGTCTTTCTTTCAACCAACTTCCTCTCAATTGTTCCGCAAATGTTCCTTATTTTATTCGGGGCTGACAAGAGCACTTCAACGTTGAACGTTCCTGCAACATTTTTAGCCCATGCGACGTGCAGGGTTCTTGAAAAGTGTTATAGGGATGAATGGTGCAGAAGCTCATTAAACGTGTAAAGATAACGACACCAACCATACAGACTAATTCAGTACCTCGGATAAAGGTAAAATTGTCGTAATTTCTTATGCGCATAAACTGTCACATCGGTTAGAAAATATTGAAGAAAAATTCATCGTTGAAGTTCTCTTGTCAGCCACGAATAAAACGAACATTTGCGGAATAATTGACAGGAAGTTGGTTGAAAAAAGGACTGGCGTGAATAAAAAAAGTTGCAAGTGGGGCGTGGTTTATTGACGCGTCATCAGGGAAAGTCGATGGACATCAAGAGTAGGGGCGTCGATGAGCGGCGGGCATCAAGCAGCCAAAATCCGGGCAAGCGTGAGCTTGTGTCCCATGCTACTATTAACACTGAGGCTTGCTTGCTTGCTCGTCTACTTTGTTGTCGTCATCTCTTCACCACATTGGTCCCCGGAGAATAGCGGAGCCATCCTGATGACTTAAGTCGGTGGCAATATAGTGGGGTCATAATATGGCTTGATGCGAGACATGTGGACGATTTCTCGGCGGCGACGGCGCAAGTCGTGAGATGGTGTCAAGGGCTCGACTTCGTAATTGATGGGAGAAGTCCGAGCAAGAATGTGGTAGGGGCCGTGATTTCGGGTCAGTAACTTGCAGAAAAATCTGGGAGTATTCGGTGGGACCCAAAGCCAGACGAGGGCACCCTTCTTGAAAGCAGCAAGTGGCCCCACTGAATACTCCCGGACTTTCCTCCATGTTACTGGCCCGATACCTCTTACGTCTCTCAACTTTCCCTGACGACGCGTCAATAAACCGCATCACATTTGGCGGAGATCCACGGATTCCCAGTAGCAACCTGGACCTTCCCTCCCGGAAACTCCCCCCGGTTCATGACCACATTACCAACATGGTCGAAGAGGCCACTCTCCAGTTTGGACCTTCGGCAGTCCACGTCACCTGCGGCGCCATGTATCGCCAGCGAGATCCGCCCATCTTCACCGGCTCAGGTGACTCAGACGTGGGAGAGTGGTTGTCGAAATATGAACATGTCAGTGCCAGCAACAAATGGGACGACCAAATGAAGCTTGGTTACGTCAAGTTCTACCTTGCGGACATCGTCCAACATTGGTATAACAACCACGAGAGTGACATTCCCACTTGGTTCGTCTTTAAGACTTTCATTACGGACATCTTCGGTCGGCCATCGGCTCGCAAGCTTCGGGCAGAGCAGCGCTTGCATCAACGGGCACAGCAACGAGGCGAGAACTTCACAGGCTACATTCAGGATGTGCTGAACCTCCCCAACCGCGTGAACTCCACCATGAGCGAAGAGGAAAAAATGAAGCACATCCTGAAGGGCATCAAGGACGATTCTTTTCAGATGCTGCTCACAAGGAATCCCCAGTAGCTGCACTGGTCTCATTGTGTCAGAGCTTCCATGAGTTGCGTAGGCAGCGCTCGATTGCACGCCAGGCCCTCACGACCACCGACACCCTACTGAGCTTGCACGTTACTGTTCGCCCTGCCGATCAGCAGCCCCTGCTATCCACTATCATGGAATGTATCGGTGAAGTGATGGCGCGTCAGCTTTTACTACTGCCTCCCATGAATGAGCCGGCGCAGACTTTGGCCCGTGACCTTAAGCACGTCATTCGGACCCAAATTGCCGAGGTCCTACCATCTATGCCCCAACAACCACCGTCACTGCGCCGCTCACTTCCGTTGCTATTGCTGCTCGACCCCCTCAGCAGCCTATGCCGTATGCCCGACCTGCAATGCCGACCCCTGCCTCGCCGCCCACCGCGAATTCTGCGTCGCTTCACTACTCGGGGCCCTTGGCTTCGTTTTCCCACCACCACGACGCGTGGCGAACGCCGAACAACCGGCCCATCTGCTTCGCCTGTCGTGTCGATGGACACGTCGCTCGCCACTGCCGCCGATGCCCACCTTCTTTCTTCGACACCGTGGCCACGCCTGACCCCTTGTTGTCACGCACACCACCCAGGTACTCCGCTGATAATCGACCACCCTGCTCCAGTCGCCGATCACCATCTCCTCGACGACGCTCTGTGTCACCCATGCATCGCCGCTCAGCTACACAGGAAGGAAACTGATTGCTGCAGTTCCGGAGGCAAGAGCTGTATGCAAGTTGAAGTGCCCAAGGCCTCCATGTGTTTCGCCGCAAAATATTATTGACGTCGATGTTGAAGGAACCGCCGCCGTATCGCTTATTGATTCGAGAAGGCTTGCTTGCTTGTTCGTGTACTTCGTCGTCGTTTTCTTTCACTACAAAAGGTAAAACGCTTGTCCTCGTTAATTCTGTGCAGAATGCGTGTTGTTTAGCAGCTACATTTCTCATGTGGCCACGTTTACATAGGCCAAATGGGCCGCTCTTTGAATATAAAATTATTGTAATGCAAAATTAACGCTCACTCGAAGGCAGTCCTTATTCACATCTGGCTGGACAGTTAGGTTGAACATGGGTGTACAGCGATATTTACAAATACAGTATCATTTTTGCTCATACGGATCAGGCCACCAGAGAAATTATGGAAGCCATTCACAAAAAGTGCCTAAAAGGGGCATAAAAGCCTGCTCAGCAGATATTAAGGCTTTGTATTAGTATTTCATTCCACTCAGCGACCGTCTCCACTATGTCGAAGAATGTATTGACAGTTATGGCGCCGTTATATTTTCACATGGAACAGGTGTTTCAACTGAAAGGTTTTTAGAATTGCTGTGTTTTTACCTATCACCAACATTTATTCGGTGGAACAACAGACCATATCTGCAGAAAAATGGAATTTGCATCGGTTCGTGCGTGGCTGTGATGACAGTAACAGCCGATGACACGTCAGTGCACCTGTCTACTAAGGAGATGGCCTTTCTAGACGCCGTGATAACTTGCTAAGATATTTGTTTTGTTTTGTATGACGCATGGCTGCTTCACGTACGCGCGAAGGTGGTTGCCGGCGGGTACAAGTTTGCGTTTCAAGCATTCTGTGATCAGTTGTAAGTGCCAGCCTGTCCTGTCGTGTTCTTTCTCCGTGGTTCATGTTTCCTGCGGGTTTTTATCCAATTCAAAAGCTGAGGTTTAATAGACACTGCAGGTGACGAAAACCACTGGATTATCAAAGGCAAGGAGAGCTGAGTTTGTGTGGCAACGCGATGAAACAACGCTACGCCGAAAACGACCACGAACAAGATTAGCAATAAGACGATGCGCTCGCACGTCTGGAATTTACAGAAAAGAACGAATTTCACTGTTGAGTGTTGATGCACCGTCTTTCTGCTTTCATTCAATGAAGCCATAGCGCTGAAACACAGGGACCAAGGATGAGGTCCCTGTGAAGGAGACCCAGCTTTTCGAGCAAATATAAATTACCAACAATCCAGCCTTTTGAAACGTAACTGAAAGCGACTTGATTTCAAGATAAGTTATACAAAGGTAGGTGGCTGTTGGCTAAATAGCGAGATACTTGTAACTTATACCTGAAGAGGCGGATTCGTTGGTTGGTTGGTTGGTTCCCGGAAGAATGGCTCAACCCACCACGGGGATTGGCCACGAACGTGCGACAGTAGAATTTTTGAAAAAAAGAAATAGAAAAGGGATATGTGAAAAAACGCCAGGCCTGCGCACATCGCGCAGCACGTCACAGCGAGAGCTCGAAGACAGCCTTTCTAGAGCCCGTTCCAAACTCTCTTGGGGCGTCTAATATGGTATCAAATACGCTGTAAATCATAATTTTTGTGAAGTAGGGAAGCACCCACTATGCCATTCCTCGTTTTTATGCGGATAAGCGAGGTACCCGCTACACGTCTGTGAGGCGTTATGTGTACTTTGTTGATGCTGCATGTGGCTGATGACGATGAATTATCACTGAGCACTTTGCAGTGGGCGAAAAGCTTTAAACCACACACTCGTTACGCAATTAGCATTATGTGATGTCTGGTTGTTATTTTACTCTTTTGCTGCGCTAAATTACATAGGTTAACGCGATTCCTTGCTCGACATGACGCCTGTATAGAGTCTTTTCGCGAGGGAGTGTCAGGCACAGGCGTGGCTGTGTGGTAGAATACTCGACGGCCACGCAGAGGTCCAAGGTTCAAATTCCATCCGATCCTGGATATTTTTTTATTTATTTCATTTTTCTTATTTCGTGCGATAACGGTTGTGGACATCGGCGGCGGCGGACAACTACCCCACTGCCATTATGACCGCATAGCAGCTTTTGCTGTAAAAGATAACTTATAGGGAACCGTGTCTTCAGGAACGGGTCTTCAGCATTGTCAGAGGATGACTCTTTGGCACGTTAATAACGTGGGCGTGCTGCAAATGATATCTTAGGAGTTTCCATTGGTGGCTTCGAGTGCTGCTTACCACATTTATCACACTTCACAGTCTTCGTTTTCGAATCTTCCGTGAACAACGTCCACACCGTGCTCCTCTTGCGATTGCACGCCATTTTGACGGGACGATGATGAAGTGTCCTCTTTTTTTTGTTATCAATATTAAATACTCAAAATACCTAAAAAAATTCATAAGATCACTTCTTGGTCGTTCTTTTTCTGCCTGTTGGCGTCACGTAGCACGTGATCTTTTTTACGAGATGGCAGCTGACCAATAATCCCTTGCATACTATCTGAAGGCATGAAGTCTGCCAGAACGAGACCCTTGCTATGAATGAAGGAAAGAAGGTGACAGGCAGAAAAAAGAGTGTTCCACACTCGCCGTCATGGCTACTGGCGGCGCTGACTGACGCTCCCACGTTTAAATGCACACACATACCCTATAAAGTGGATGGGGGGATGGCCGCCGCGGTAGCTCAGTTGGTAGAGCATCGGACGTGTTATTCGAAGGTCGCAGGTTCGGTCCCTGCCCGCGGCAAGTTATCTTTTCGTCCACTTTTCTTTCTTCAACATTTACCCTACATTTACTACTAATAACATTGCCTATACTTTCCTTGGCATTACTGTCTGTTAGTGCTCATTAATATTGTGTATAACAAAGAAAAACGAGCCCTTAGTATTTCCACTTCTTTCCTTTATTGTATGTATGCCCTTCCTGCAAAAATCCCCATTGGGATTAGCAGTATGTCTGAAATAAATAAATAAATGAGGCGCAATCTAATAGTGTGTATGATGTACATTTACTCACAGGCAGCGCGATGGACAAGGTCGAGGCACAACGCTACTACCACCTTGGCTGCGAGGCGGGTTACGCGAAGGCGTGCTTCGGCGTGGGCCTCGGCCTCACCAGTCCGGACAGCGGGTTGGAACAGGACGTGTCTAAGGGACTCGCTTTCTTCTCCAAGGCGTGCGACATGGGCTCGGCCGACGGCTGCTACTTCGCCAGCTCTCTTTACATCACCGGAAGAGAGGAGCTGCCGCGCGATATGCGGCGTGCCTTCGAGTTCGCCGTGCGCGCCTGCGATCTGAAGAACATGCAGGCTTGCTCCAACGTGGCTCTAATGTACGCCAGGGGACACGGGGTGAGGAAGGACGGCAGCCAGGCCGAGCGATACCGAGCCATCGTCAACGATTACAACGAGCAGCTGAAGCAAAACAGGGGCATCGAAATGGAGCAGGGCATCAAAGACTGACTGCCTGTAGGCTCGTGCTGCAGGACGGCTGCGGTGACGAAGGGACACCGTGTTGACAGACTAACAGTGTACTGCTCCGTAGCTCAAACACGGCCATGGGAAAAACGTAGCCATGAAACATAGACGAGAAAAATGGTGACATGATGCGAGCTTAATGAGAGCAGAATTTTGGGCAAGTTGGTAATCCATGTCTTCAGTACGACTGCGCAAAAAAAAAAAAAAAAAGACACGGACAGCTAGCCTAGTCCAATGCCTTCGTATAACGGAGGAGAAGACACAGTGGGTGTGTCTTCTTCTTTTCTCTTGTCCGTGTCTTCTTCTTTCGCGCATTTGTACTGAAGTAGTGATGCGAGCCGCGATGTTGACTAATTTTCGCAGTCAACGGAACAAGCGGACACTTTGAGAGGCCGAGCTCGTTATTTCACCACTATTTTCATCTTCTGTGTTGCCACGAATAGCCAGAGGCTCCAGTTGTGACGTGCTAGAGACAAAGTACGAAAATTGTGAAAAAAGAAGGAGGCACTACCAAAACAGGTTGAACTCCAGTACAGTAGCTGATTGGACGAGTCGGTACATCTGCACCTTGCAGCAAAACGGCAAGTTGGGCCAGTTGGTTGGGATTCATTTTTTCACTCGTTTACAGAGCAACACACATGAGGACAATAGAAGGAAAACGGACAGCGCCGTGTCCGTTTTCAGTTTCAGTTTATTTTCAACATCAAGTTACAACGTACAGTGATGTTGTGGGCAGTGGACAAAAAGCCTCTAAAATGGGCTTGAAAGCGTCCACTGACCATAGCCTTTTACAGACAGCATAACAATGAAATCTAAGAATTCACATAGCAAGTAGCATATTGCAGTGCAGCAGTGCAGTAAAACAAAAAAATAACAATGTACAAAATGAAATTATTCCCAATTAACAATACAACGTTTTGACAAAAGTGAAAGTGTAGTCATCATACAGGAAGTGTTGAATGAAGTCAATAACCTAAAGAAATTGTACAAGCTAAGCTTTACGTGCAAAAATTCTGCACCTAAAACAATATCTGGGAGAAAAAAAAAGAAAAAGAGCAAAGAAAAGAAAAAGGTACGAAGCGCGAAAACTGAAGCCGATATGATGCGCATGCTACAAAGCTTATCTATTTAGGAGACGTGGTAACTGTATGCACAATCTTTGTTCCCCATACGTGGTTTTGCAACGCGGAACCTCCCACATTTCGCGAAATCTGGTGTCAGGTGCATTTACGTTAAGTGACAAGTAGGCGATGCTTTTAAGGGATTGGTATTTTTTTCTGAGGTCTGATTCATAGCGTTTAATGAGGATACGTTCATAGAAATTTGGAAGTGAAACCAAATGCAACTCACGGAAAAGTGGTTCTGAATGACTTTCGTTCGAAGCATTCGCAATGGCTCGAACGGCTTTTTTTGTATTATGTGTAATTTACTCATGTTCGAAGCAGTTGTAGTACCCCACACTAGGTAGCAGTAACTTAAAACTGACATAAATATAGAGTTGTAAATGAGAAGCTTCACATTTCTCGGAGGTGAATAACGCACCTTACACAATATACCGGCAACTCGAGCTAATTTGGTTGCCATAGCCTCTACGTGAGGATCCCATGACATGTGTTCCTTGAAAACAACGCCAAGACACTTAACTGTGGGTGCTAAATTAATATGTGAATCTTGAAACTTGAGCTCAACTTCTTTATGTGACACACATGGACCATTGTCCTTATGTGTGTTCTGTGGTAAATGAGTGAAAAAAAATGCATCTGCACCTTTACTCACAGTGCGAACTAAACAGTAAGGACACCAGTAGAAGAACGATGTAACGCAAGCGCTGACTCGTGACTGAAGTCTTTATTCACACAAAAACGAGGTACCATATATCGAACGAAAAAGGGAATGAATCAAGGGCACGTTTCTTTGTCAGGCACAACGTAATGAAACCAACAAGCAATGAAGCCAAGAGAGTCATTATTTGTAGTTTTTAACTGTAGTGTAGTAATTATGACGTAAATGGAAAGATATTAAAGTGGATAAAAAGATTTGGCAGATTCCACGCCTGGCGGGAATCGGTCTCATGCAAAGCGGTCAACGAGTTCTTTTATGCTGCATCTGGCTTTGAGTAATGTCCATATTGTAAAGCACAGAACAGAAATGACAAGAACGGGACAGGGAGTACCACACACACATCCACACATGTCCCGTTCTTGTCATTTCAGTTCTGCACTTTACAATATGAATATGTCGCATCAACAGCGCCAAATATCTGCCTTTGAGTAATGCTTTACGACATGGACAGACGTGTTTTTGTAAGTGTAGTAGTTGCGTGACATCATCGACTTACCAGGCACGTTTACAACAGTGGCGTTTAAAGCGTAACTTATGGTCTGACGTAACGTCAGCACTCACGTTAGAGCACATGCGTCAGTATTATCGAAACAAAATGTTCTTTACGGTGCGATGATGTGAATATCATACGTAATTTTTGTTAGCGTATTCCTCCGAGGTCGAGCAGCGCTTGAATATAGCTTGCTGAATCAAGGAATACAAATGTAACGTTTATTAGACTGCTATAAAAGCGGAACCACAATTGACGTTAACCTGACCTGACGCGTGTATCGTAGGAGTACATGTGCAGTGTTTATTGCTTTGTTATAAAATTGAATAGCCAGCACAACAACCACAATTGACGTTGCACCGATATTACGCTTGCATAAGGTGTTTTTCCAAAGCAGTGTCTAGACCCGTCGTTGCTCTGTGGAAGAATACCTGACTGCCACGCAGAGTGATTGGGTCCGATTCCTGCTGGCAGCCTAATTTTTATTCTGTCATTCGTCGGATCAACGCTGCCGATGCGGTTTTAGAAGCTGGCTCGCCAGGTTCTTAAGCTGGGGCGAATTCCCGCGCCGCAACCGTAACCTTAGTTCCAGAGGCGACCGCTACAGGCGCAGCTCGCGCGAAAGAGGTCTTCTTCCTCTTGTTCTTCGAGCGTCTTGAAGACGATATTAACGCAGACAAAACCACATATAGCATAGCCAACTGTAGCATGCGCCCCCTCGCGCGCAGCTCGCGCGGAAGAGAAGTATTCTTCCTGTTGTTCTTCGAGCGCCTTGATGATGATATTAACGCAGGCAAAACCACATATAGCATAGCCAACTGTAGCATGCGCACGCTCGCGCGAAAGAGAAGCCTTCTGCCTCTTCGAGCACCTTCATGATGATAATAACGCAGGCAAAATCACATATAGCATAGCCAACTGTAAGCATGCGGCGCTCGCTCCACTCCGGCGCGTGCTCTAGTTTGGTAGGAGACCGCTAGAGGGCCACAACTGCGCGCTTCCTCTCGACAGTCGTCAGTCCGTGCGCTTCGATACTAATAACATGAACGAAGAAGACTAGGCGGCGGAGCGGAGAGCTCTCAAGGCAGCAGCAGCGCGTGCTCGCCGCCAAGACCCTGAGGTGAGAGCTCGCGAGGCCGCAGAGAGACGTCAGCGTCGTGCGGACCCCGAGATACAAGCCCGCGAAGCCGAAGCAGCGCGGAAGCGGCGGCAAGAGAACCTCGAAGAGGTATGGGCGCGGGATGCAGCGGCCAAGCGCCGAAAGCGGTCACTACATGAAGGTGGCGCCGACGCGCGATTTCCTCGACCACACGTTCGGCCACAGCTGCAAGGTGTGCGACCGCTTTTGGTTCGACGAAAACCTCACCACAATCGCTACTACAACAACGTGTCACGTCTTTATATGACAGTAGAGGAATTCTACGGAGCATTCACGGTTTACCCGATTATCTCCGAGCCAGCTCCTCAATCATCGAGGAGAGCTATAAGGTGGGCTAGTTGGTGTTGATTCATCTTCAAAAGTGCTCTTGGTGAACATAGATACAAACGAGAAAGTACGCAGTGAACACGGACACAAACGAAACGCTCGTTTGACACCCCTTTCTTGGGGCTACGTCTTTTGAGACAATAAACCAGTTGTAGTTCGCGCTCGTTGCCTTATGTCCTGTACTTTTTTCGTTTGTGCCTTTGTTCACTAAGCTCACTTTTGAAGATGCCTTCACTTCGTGGATATGGCGTGATTTTTTTTTCTTCACTCTGTCGCATTTAAATTACCAATGTCTGTTCACGCCGTTCCTGGGTAGACGTGAACTGTCAAGCATCTGTGGCGCATACCGTATACCGCGGCCCGTGGTAAGCGGGTATGTGCCACACGTGTCTGGAGGAAAGTGTTTCACGACATATGTAATAGGATTTCACGTTAGTCATGCCATGACCGGACAGTCATATCCGTCGAACCTCCCATACCAATTTTTAGAGGCGAAGCAGCTTTTGCTCGGGGCTGTGTCCGTAGTTCCATTGGTGACCGTCCGCTTTCTACCACCTAGCATAGCCATCTGAGCGCGCGCTCGAGCCAAGGAGAAGTCTTCTTCCTCGTGTTCTTCGACCGCCTTGATGATGATACGTGCAGAGCACTTTAGGGGCCCTGGCTGCCGTATGCTATCCTAGCTTGGCGTAACGCAGACAAAACCATGTGTGCTGGCACGCGCTAGCGCGTTCGGGCCTGTGTAAGGGGCTGGGTACAACAGCTGTGGCCTCTCCCCCTTACACTTTCTCAGCAATCGTGATGGCGTCGGGGAACGAGATTCTGCAGACGCGCGATGAACCAACGCGTTGTATCCTTGTCAGAATGCGCTGGCACGCGCTAGCGCGTTCGGGCCTGTGTAAGGGGCTGGGTGAGACGCTGTGGCCTCTCCTCCTTACACTCGGCAATCACGTGATGACGTCGGGGAAGGCGATTCTGCAGACGCGCGATAAACCCGCGTGGCGTGCTCCAACAAGAGTTCGGGACGAGTAACAGCAACAGCAACTACAGTGAATTCATGGTGTGCTCCACCCGTGATGAACGGAACTTTAAGTCGACCCATGCGATGCTTCGCATCCCCACATGGTTCCCTTTAGTGGGAGATGGTGGCGCGGGGTCTCCCCTGCGTCTTCTCTGGACCCCAATAAAGTTTGCATCATCATCATGGTGTAATTTTGTAGCGTTAGCTACACTTGCCTAGCCGGAGCCGATTTCGCGTGGATCCTCATGAGCCGCACGTGCCGCGCATGCGCGAGGATCATGATGTCACACAGCTGGCTCACCGGAGCCGGCATCTCACGTGCTCTCCGCTACCGCCGCGCGCGGCTCGCCGCTGCTGGTCTGCGCGTTCGGGAGGAGTGGTGTCGTAGCCGCGGCAGACACACTGGCGCCGGCGCGCGCGCAGACTCCGCCACCGCCGCGCGCGACTCGCCGCTGCTGGTCTGCGCATTCGAGAGGATTGACGTCGTAGCCATGGCAGACACACTGGCGCCAGCACGCGCGCAGCTATTCGCCTTCGCTGTGCAGTCGCCGTCTGACACTGCGCTGGAGCCGCTTGATAGCGCCTCTCTCTGGCGTTTGCAGGTGGGTAAGAGCGCAAATGCTGCTCAACGGCGCAGAAGAGCCGAGAAGCTTATCTCATCGGATCCCGGCGTAGTTGCCTGGTAATTAGCGGTTCAGCGTACGAAGAATGAACAGAAGAAGGCTAATAATCCTAGACAATCTGGAAAGCTAAGAATAATCAGCTGAACCTTTGATGCTACGTATATCCTGGCATAGCCGAGCTAAGTCACTACAATTTCTTTTGTCTACACCTAGTTAAGGAGGCGATCACGAGAGCACCCAGACGTACGCGGATAGATAGATAGATAGATAGATAGATAGATAGATAGATAGAT
This sequence comes from Rhipicephalus sanguineus, assembly GCF_013339695.2. Classification (NCBI taxonomy): domain Eukaryota; kingdom Metazoa; phylum Arthropoda; class Arachnida; order Ixodida; family Ixodidae; genus Rhipicephalus; species Rhipicephalus sanguineus. The sequence goes on from NC_051184.2 coordinate 115,531,966, forward strand.
AGATAGATAGATAGATAGATAGAAACGCTCAAAGTGCCTTGGGTTCGCTAAGAAACGCTTCGCATTTAAAAAAAATTCTGCAGATCCCACGTACCGTGGGAGTCTATGTTATGCGAAGCATGCGGCGGGAAGGTGAAAGAGAGAGAATAAACATCTTTATTTTTGTTTTCATTTAGGCATCGTCTTTGGGGTGGTCTCCCCATTCCAGGAAACCATAGGCTTTCGCCGCGTCGACAGCCCTCGCTACCAGCTGGCGCTGGTCTTCGAGGGTGTGACTGTGGCGTAATTTTTTTACTGAGCGACACGTCACAAAATGACGCTAAAGATTTGTATAAATTTTATACCCACACATATATGTTGAAGAGCCGCATATGTGTTATATATACCAGTTGTTTACGGTTGGGTAACGCTGCCAACGGCAACCAACACCACAACACCACAGCACTATATGCGGATTACCAACACCACAAGCGGTAAACTGATATGTAGTGCTTATACTTGACCCTTATGATGGAGAACGCACGCACGTTTCACGAACCCGTGTGCATGTGTGGAAGAAGCTCCTGACTGTTCTTGAGCAAGGTCATCATCACCGTGATCAGTGAGCACCAGCATCTGGTCATGACGTGTTTTAGGATAAGGGGCGTGATCGCGGCGACGAGGGGTCCATGTGTAGTTAAAGGGGTACTGACACAAACTTTCGCGGCCGAGATAGCCTGCTGGATCGATTCCCGTGTACGTGCATGTACCATCTGCAAAATATCGACAGCGAATAAAGCTTGGAAGGTATTTTATATGAATTTTGAAGTTCGCGAGCGCGATCCAGCATTATAGGCCGCACCTGGTGCATTGACACCCTCGGAGGTGACCTGAGGTGACCCCCCTACTTCCCCTACGTAATCGTTTCAGCCGGTACAAGTTATGATGACGTCGTAGCCGCCATTTCTGTTTTGACGCGCTTCCCGACGAATCGCTCCTCGCCAGCGGGTCAAACCTGAAGTGATTCGCCACGTCGAAAATTCATTCCATCCCCGTCGCAAGAAAATCGTCGCCATCAGACGACAATGAGCCCGACGACGACAGGCCACGCGGAAATGCGTCACTGTTCTGTGTGCTCACGTGACCGAGCGTTTCACTCGCTAGGTGGTGATGGTTGCACCCGGCGGCTTGTCGTTTTAAGAGCTCTGTCAAACCGAAACTGAGGCTGTGTCGGTAATGAGGAGCTTGTAATTAATTATCTGTCGCGCGCTGCAGCAAACGATGTGCCGTGTTATGACTAACAGGCCCCCAGCAACACATTGCAGCAAAAAAACGCGGGGCGAAAATTTTTGTGTCAGGACTCCTTTAAGTATGTGGTATAGTAGAGCTGTTGGAATTCGTGGATGCCTCGGTCATTGTCGACAAATTGTGAGTCGATAGAGCCGGCGACATGTCGGAACTTGAAGCCACCCTTCGCGTTGGTGAGGTATAGGCCGTCGAGGCTGGTAGGTCTGGATAGTGCTACGTAGACCAACATCAGTGGATGGCGCTTGTCGTATTCGTAGACTAGCTGGGCGTATCTGGCCTACGTTGCCTAGTCTACAAAGCGGCTGCCAACCAATCTGGCATCATCCTCGGTCAGCCTGAGGCCATCGCCCAGCCTCGTAAGAAATGAAGAGGACACTGCGTCATTCTGGCGGACGAAGTGCACTTTACGGTGCGGTGATGTGAATCTGATATGTAACTATCGTTAATGTATTCCTCCTGGGTCGAGGCAATGCTTCAATATAGCTTGCTGAATCATAGGAATACAAATGTAATGTTTATTAGACTGCTGTAAAAGGAGAGCCAACACTAGAACCACAGACATTAATTTGATATGACACCTGTATCGTAGGAGTACACATCGTAGGAGTATCATGTAGTGCTCATTGCTTTCTTGCAAAATGAGATAGCAAGCACCACAACCACAATTGACGTTGCACCGCTATTACGCCTGCGTAGGCTGTTTTTCCAAACCAGTTTATAGACCTGGCGTGGCTCAGTGGTAGAATACCTGATTGCCACGCAGAATGCTTGGGTTCGATTCCTGCTGGGATCCTAATTCTCATTCTTTCCATTCGGCAAGTCAACGCTGCCGATGTTAGTTTTTCTTAATGCTCTCGCATTTAAGTTACCAATCTCTGTTCTCACCGTTCCTGGGTAGATATAAACTGTCAATCACCTGCGGCGCATACCCGTACAGCGCGGCCTGTGGCAAACGGGTATGTGCCACACGTGTATAGTGGAAAGGGTTTAACGACGTACGCGACAGGATTTTCCCATTATTCATGTCATGACTTGACAACCATATTCTTCAAGCCCTCTTACCCTCCCATGCAAATTTTGGTCTACACTGTGTTAAGGAGGCGACCATGAGAGCACCCAGACGTAGGCGGCTAGATAGATAGATAGATAGATACGTAGATAGAAACGCTCAAAGTGCCAAAGGTTCGCTAAGAAATGCTTCGCATTTAATATGTATTGTTAGATACTATAGGCCTGCCCGGGATTTGCGCGATAAGCGGTTCATCCATGGACACCTTATGAATCTGAACTGCTTATCGCGCAAATCCCGGGCAAGCCTGTAGTATCTAACAACAATACACCTACTGAGTCGCTATCAACATTTCTAAATCATCATTTATCTAAAATACCATCTAACCTACCGTCTTTCGTTCAGGATACACCTCGTTTCCTTCGAATAATAGATTCTATTAACGAAACACAGACACTCTCGGATCAGGCCATTCTGGTAAGAGATGTCTGCTCCTTGTATATGAGTATACTTATCACTGAAGGGATTTAAGCTGTCTCAGAATCACTCATAGAAAGCCAACACATAATGCTGAAGTTTACCTATTGTTAGTGAAGTTAGTCTTGACGCTAAATTATTTTGAAGTTGATTCGTCCTACTACCTGCAAACTTTCGGCACTAGTATGGGAACCCCTTTGCGCCAACATTTTAGGGGCGAAGCTCCTTAAAGCGGCACCCGTTCGTCCCTCGTAGTCGTAGTGCGTAACCAGTCGTAACGCTAGTACCATATCTTGACCTCCAAGGTGGTGCCGGTGGGAGATTTTTCCTGTGCGTTGTTGAACAATAAAAAATTCGCAGCGTGCGCGTTAACTAAAAGCCGAATTCTTCTGTCTCTCATTCCCCATTAGCAGCCATTGGCATGTTCCAGTAGGAAACGTTAGTAGAAGTAGAAGTGTAAGTGTTAGCTAAAAGGCGACTTCTTCTGTCTCTCATTCCCATTAGCAGCCATTGTTTACCTCCAAGGTAGTGCCTGGTGAGATTTCTCCTGTGCGTGATTAAACAATAAAAATTTTGTTCAAAACGCTGTTGATTGATGAAATAAACCAACGAAAGACGCCAGATGTTTTCTAAAAGCAAAACGAAAGAACGCCAGATGTTTCTAAAGCAAAACGAAAAGACGCCAGCTGCTTAACGAAAGACGCCAGATGTTTTCTAAAGCAATGGTTTTCTAAACAATGAAAATTCACAGCGTACATGTAAAATTAAAGTGAGCTGCAAGTCGTCATAACTCTCATCGAACCTTTAGTATAAACGCGCCCGATCTCACGTCGGTGATGATGTACTGGGCAGAATTCACGGAAGATTCACGGTTTACCGATGAACCTCCGCAGCTTCGCCCACTCATCATCATTCACTCCGTGGATATGCTGTGATTTTTTTATGGGACAGTTAGAATCAGAGCTGTTGAAATCATGTCCAGTGAAGCCTTCCACCTATCTCCGTTACATAGAAGACATATTTATCATATGGGAACATGGCGTGAGTGTACTAAACGCATTCATTGACAACTGTAACAAGTTTCACTCTAGTATTAAATTCACCATGCACCATTCTTGCAGTGAAAACTTCCTAGACATGACGGTATCTATTGAAGGAGGAAAATTAAAGACGACGCTTTACACGAAACCAACAGACAGCCAGCAATACCAAGATTACACTAGTAATCACCCGCGACACTGCAAACTGGGGATATTTGTAGGATAGGCGAGGCGTATAAGAAGGATCTGTAGTGATGACGGTGACTACGTTCACCACTTAAGCAACCTAAAGGAAACATTAGTTAAAAGAAATTACCCGCAAGATGCTCTAAACAAGGCCTACAACGAAGCATGTCAACTAGATAGGAAATCATCACTAGCTCAAAGGGCTGCCGTAGCACAGACCAACCAGCCGCCAGTATTTATAACCAAATACTCAAATGCGCTACCAAGTATAAATAATATCCTCCGTATCACCCAATACTGGCAAGCAGCGAGCGCCTTAGAAAAGCGTTTTCCGGAGTACCAAAGGTCGTGTATCGCCGTAATAGGAATTTTAAGGGCATGTTACTGCATGCAAAAGTAAACCCACATTCTACGGCCCACATAACACCTTGTTCTCGTAGCGAGTACTTCTATGCTGTATTTGATGGCTTTGAGCCAAGCATTACGTGGGGGATCGACGTGTTTTCGTAACTGTAGTAGCTGTGTGCACATCACGGGCTTACCAGGCACGTCGACAACACTGGCGGCGTGGTTTCTTCCTGTAAAGCTTACTTCACCGCATGCAACCAACCATTCTTTTGTCCACTTGCCTGTGCTTACTTTGGCTCTCAAAATTTTCGAGTGCGGCTGTTGTCCCTGAATATGTGCCTACTGGTGAAGAGATATATGATATCAAGAAAATATTTCCACGCACGCATATCCGCAATTACGCTGAGGGACATAAGTGGCAGTTTCGCAGGGGATTGTGTTTCGATGCATTTATCGGTCAACTTATTGCGCAAATTTACAAAAACACGTGATGACTGAAAGCTGAACACATGCTCTGGCTGTGTCCAGCCCTTAACGCCTCTTCACACATCACAAAGGAGAAATGGGAAGAATCCCTGAAGAGCAGCAATCTCCACACTCATCTCCAGGCCGTCCAGAGGGCCCACGACATCGCGGCGGGACTTCGACTCCCGGTCCCACCTTGGGCGGAGCCACCAACTTGATCTTGGGGGGCCTCCGGCTCTCTAGATCTGAGTTCCTCAGGACTAAAATAAAGTTCTTGTCATGTCATGTCATGTCATGTCATGCTGGGTTGTTCCTCCGAGAGCTCCATCGCCACAACCATCAGCAGCAGGTCACTTCCTGCACGTTGATGTTGCTATTCGCTAGAGGGAAGCGTACGATGACGAATTTTTCTGAACGTGTTTGCTGGTACCACGGCTGAGCAGACTTCGGGTAGGTTTCAACTATTACAAAGTATAACTTTAGAAGTCTACAGTATTCGTTACTGCAATTTTTCGCGTTTATTTCTGTAAGCGTAGGCTGCACGCTACAAATAGTTGGTCTAACATGAATACTTTTTTTTTTGTTGTGACCCTTGCTTACGTGGGCAGTTTTAAGAGAATTCGTTGCTGGGCTAATTGATTCACAATGGTAAACTGCTGAGTGCAAGTTACATATGGGACATAGCTCTTGTCCTGTGCTGTGTGCGTTCTATGTTAGCGCTTAGCATGTGCTGTGTGTGTGCTTCAATGTTAGCGCTGGACTTGTGCTGTGTGCGTTCTGTGCTAGCGCGTGTCCTGTGCTGTGTATGTTCTATATATTAACGCTTGTCCTGTGCTTTGTGTGTTTTTCTGCGTCGTCTCATAATATTCCTTACCTAATTGGCGCTCTGCGGTTTACCATGTGCAGTTTTGACGCCAGAACTTATGGTTTGTACTACGTCGTGCTTTCCTCGCTGTAGCCCCATTCGCTTTCATTTTCTTTGGCCTATCGTTAACGGCACTCTTATTTTATTCGTGCCATGGATCACGCTCAAGAGACTTGCAAGAGTGCACAGATCATATGATTGGGAAACTTGCCGACGGAAATTTATCTGACGAGGAATGCAAGTGCGATGACACTGGTGGTAGCGGTGATGAGAGGTACGACGCGCTTGTACGTAAAAATTTATCTGACGAGGACTGCGAGTGCGATGAGACTGGTGGTAGCGGGGATGGGAGGTACGACGCGCTTGTACGTAAAAATTTATCTGACGAGGACTGCGAGTGCGATGAGACTGGTGGTAGCGGGGATGGAAGGTACGACGCACTTGTACGTAAAAATTTATCTGACGAGGACTGCGAGTGCGATGAGACTGGTGGTAGCGGGGATGAGAGGTACGGCGCGCTTGTACGTAAAAAATTGGCCGCGTATCTGCGTGCTTCGCTGCAAATGTCGTCTATCTGGCAATAGGTCGGGAAACATGAGGGCTGTGTTGCGGCCTGGTAGTCCCGGCACAGCAGCAGGCGAAGACCGGCGGTGACCAACGCGACCGGCGGGGACGCCAGCCAGCCCGAACACGCGGTTAGGCGCGAAGCGCCGAAGCAGAAGAAATGTCCGCAGTCAACGAGTACTCTCCACACACTCTTTTTTTATTTACACGTCGCCTGGGTAAAACAGGAATGCCAGAGCGGCGCCCCATGGCATTCGTACAGTGCAATACTGAACTGAAACCGAAACACAACAATGAGCTCGTGCAGAGGGCACGGAGGAAGGCAAGTTTCAGCGCAGTCGCATTTTCAGCGCAGCTTAAGAAACTAGGGTCTCTAGACTTACGTATCTATGTATTTTCTATTAAAGGAACACACCACCTAATACTTACCTAGTGATGTTGCGCCTCAGATATGCGTGATGTTTGCTTTTGATCAACAATGTACACAAGTATGAACCTAGTCAGCCGTTCAAGATGGCTGGCCCTTGGGCAAGTGGTTCAACTTTGGCCGGGTGGCTGAATCGAGTGACGTGCCGACAAGCAGAAAGACCGAAAGACAGACCAAAGTTTCTGCGTTTAAGTTCCCCAAGAAAGACTATCGTCTTTAAAATTTATCTGACGAGGACTGCGGGTGCGATGAGACTGGTGGTAGCGGTGATGAGAGGGGCGATTTTGTACGTAAAAATTTATCTGACGAGGACTGCGAGTGCGATGAGAATGCTGGTAGCGGTGATAAGAGGTACGACGCGCTTGTACGTAATATCCCGAGTAAGCGCCCCCCCCCCTCCCTACGATGAAAGATAATCGGACAAGATTTGGAGGGGGGCCCCTTGCTCAGTCACGGACCAAATACGACGTGGCACCGGAAGATCCTCTATGAAGAATGCACACCTGTGCTTCTAACGAAATGCGTTATTGAATACACATGCATTTAATGTTTTTACTTAATCGGAGGAAATAATCGCGTGAAATTTCGTGTGTTATGACAAGGGGGAGAGACGTTCTCCAAATCTTCCGACAGTTCGTGACAACTCAGAATGCAACCACGAGTCGCCACCTGCAAAAGTACTAAGAAATCGTGCACATATCTGAAGTGAGGTTCAACAGCAGTAGCTGCTGTGAGCAACTACTTCGCGAAGCATCTTGAAGGTGACCAGTTTTGTGTGGCTTGTAGCATGCCCAGTGACTGTTATTGTTCTTCATTGTCTTATCAAGAGCACCTGCAAAAATTAAGTTGCTATCAAAGATATTTTCTTCACTCATCATCTCCACTTATTCCTGAATAATATTTTCCTTTGTTCCTGCAGACAAACGCGCAGACAAGATTGTGTACTGAAAGGTGACCGCAGCAGGACCCGCAAAACAAGTGAAGTCTTCGAGCCTCAAGAGAAGACGGTCATTGCGGAACAATTTGGAGCGTGGATTTTTTAACGTGCTCGTTGCTGTGATATATGTGCAATAAAGTGTGTACATTGAAGACATGCAGTTTAGCTGAGGTAATGCTGCATAACAGCTTCAAAATATAGAGAATCTTTAACGGCTGAGAGAAGAGCATTATGAATCAGTCTGCTTCGTTTTATGTGTATATATAAGACACTAACACAGGGTCTGCGTTCTATCAATAATGTATTTAGGAGCGTACTGCAAATTGAACACATGTGCTGCAGGTATGATTCACAGTTTCTCTTTCCATTTTAAAAGACTTCTGGCACTGGGCCTGTTTTCACTGCTGCATGAGCATACCAATGCGGCATTTTGGGCACGTTGATAATTCATTTTAAAGAGAACTGGAAGCGCATGGAAAACGTGGACGAAAAAAAGCACACATGTGCACACACAGGTGCTGCTTTCTAACAAATTTATTGTTGCAATACCGTCGCGACTTAAAGCCTCACGTAATGTGACAACATCTTGGCGTGACCACGTCATTCTGAAAGTGTCAACTCTAAGTGGCTTCGAACTATTAAGAAGCGATGGTATTGCTACAGTAAATTTGTTGGAAGTAGCGGATGTGTGTGTATATGTGTGCCTTTTTTCGTCCATGGTTCCCGTGCGCTTTTAGTTCCCTTCAAAATTCATAAGCATAATTTGCAACAGTACGTAAGTGTTACACAAATTTTACAAGAGTGCAGCTTATAGCAGCATTTTAACGTTTAACTTAATGTTATGCATATACTGCGAGAACGTTTCACGAATGTTTATTTTAGGTTGAAGAGAACATTATCGTAAGGTTTTTAGTAACGTTCGAAGAACATTATAAAATGATGACATTAAAGGAGCACTGACACAAAAATTTTGCACCTTGCTTTTTTTGTTGCAATAGATAGCTTATGATCCACTTATCACGGCTGCGAACCTCGTTTGCGCGAGTGCGCGACGGTTATTTATTTAGAGACGCTTTTAGAGCGCCCAGTCGCAGTTTCGGTTTCAAAGAGCACCGAGCTAGGCAGCACTACTTCCGGATGACGGGCAAACACAGCTGGCCACGTGACCACGCAAAATTGTGACGTAGGCGACGCGCGAGAGCGGGTGCGGCGAGCGCCGCACTTACGGTTCGTCTGCTACGCCAGTTCGTCTGACGCGGGACGCTTCGAGCTGCTTGCTTTTTGATCCGCGTTTTTCACGCTAGAAGTGCGGACGTCGTCCGTGTCGTTGCCAGGCATGGTTCGAGCAGTCAATAGAGCGTTTTAGTCTGCCCGGCATTAAAAAAGGCGTCGCGTAAAACCAAATAAAGTGTCCCCAAGGTGGCACTAAAGTCCCTCTATAGGAGCCTACATGACGCCTTGGGTTTTAGAGACAATGGAAAGCTGAACACACCCGCGATTGAAATAAGTAAGAGACGGTTAGAGTATTGGTGGCAGAAAACTAGAGAGAAAGGACAAAAATAAATAATGGGAAAAAAATAAGGACATTCTGCCGTAAAGGGCACAGAACGGAGCTGAAAACTTAAGGTTTTTTTTTTCTTCTGGAGTAAAATAGTTTTAATTGAAGTAAAGACACTAGGCCAACGCTAAAAAAAAAGAGTAAAGGGTTTTTTTTTGTTTTTTTTTCGAGCCTGGTGGCACACTTGTCACCGCCCCGTTATAAAGGGGACGCTCATAGCATCCATCCATCCAGGGACCTTAGGTGGCACTAGGTCAAGTGGCGGCAGCTATGGAGGATTAGAAACAACTAACAAACGCGTAATCTATATCCTCCGAGCATTCGGAAGCGCCCATTTCGACTCGTTAACCATACGGCATCGATTATTTGACTATGGCTCTCAAAAACGGCGCCGAATCGGGACGAATACATTGCTGTCGAAGCTTAAGGACATGTAAATCAAATGAAAGCATCAGTTCGGAGCTTACACGCTACAGAGCGCACGGCGGCCACTTGATAGATTCGAAGTGGACGACAACCGCTTTTGGCAGTGCGGCCATGTTTTTCGGAGGCGCGAGTGCCTCGCCGGAGAAGCTTGCCGTGCACGTTGGACAGCTCTCGCGCGTGTGGCGACGGCCGATGTTCTGCGGCACCACGCCGTTGCGGCAGGCTTGCCGCTAGCGTGAGCGGGCCATAACATATCTGTCAAATGGCACGACGAGCGAACAGCGGAAGGGAGCACAACCAGCACACGCAAAGCCGCAGGCACGGAGGAAGAAATGGCAGGTAGCACAAGCGCACATGCGCAAGGGCACAACCAGCAACCAGCCAACACAAACTCGTGACGTAGGTTTGTTTACATATCCGCCGCGTTGATGTTGGCGTCGCTAGGTGCTCGCATCTCGCTCAGTCGCGCGGCATGCACTTCAAAATTGATTTTAAATATGTTCTAGGCTATATTGGCCCTTGATATTTCGTAGACGTTGTGTATGGCTCCACACACATCTATTTCAATCTCGCCTTCGAAATTTTGTGTCAGTGCTCCTTTAACAATATTATTTGAATATTCAAGCTGAACATAAATTTAACGTTATTGCAATGTAATGGTGCTACCTGGGAAGAGGTCTTGAAAATGAAAAGAATACTTACCACTGCAAACTGCTTGGAGAATGTGAAGTCCACACATATAGTTGCTACAGCTACGTGAATTGCCGCATATCTTTTTCAGTGCAATGACACATGCAGCACAACACACCACTTTCTGATGTCTTTTGTCCTTGAGGATAAAAGTATCTTATTCTTTGGAAAATTTTTAACATGTGTTTAGCATGTAAAGGAGAAGCCCGACAAATGTCTCTCTATAAGATGTTGACATCTATAAATCCAGAAGGTTAGAATTGCATTTTTTAGAAATACGAAGATGTACAGCTGCAGAACTTTGAAGTGTAATATTCAAAATTATTATTTTTTTGACGTAAATTCATTTGGCGAAGCAGAGTGGTCACAATTGCCACTGTTCATGGGCCTTTATGAACATTTATACAGGAGACTGCGTGACAAAGCCCATTGATCCTTAGTGCAGCTTGCATCCCTAGCTGTCTAGCATGGTGAAAAAGTGCAGGTTTTTTTAACAGCAATGAAATTTTAAAAAAAATGTTATAAACTGCTATTTCTGGGACATAAATGTTCATAGGCGTGCGCAGGGTTCTGCATTAGGGGCGAGCCAAGTATGACCACAGCCACCTCCCCCATCTATTGGTCGAGTCCGAAAAGAAACAAATGTTGAAATGAAGCGATGATGTGACGGTCACAATGACCTGCTCTTGGTCCCCTGCTTTCTGGGGTTAACTGTAGGATGAAAAGAGTTCTTAGAATTGCACATCAGAAGTCATCCGACAGCGTTATTGTCAAAAACCTTCATAGCCATAACTCCGCACATTAATCGACAGGACGCAGACGGAACGACTCCTACAGCTGGGAATGCACAATACGCTCGAGGAGATTGCGGAGGCACAGGAGAGGGCACAGGTCATCAGACTCTCGGGCACGAAGGCTGGGAGGCGACTCCTGATGGCCATGGGTATCCCGTCGGCCACAGTGGACGACAATTACCAGGGATTGCCAAGAAGACAACGTGAACAAATCATCGTTTCCCCCATTCCGCGCAATATGCAACCGCTGCGAAACACGGGAAGAAGACGGGCCAGGGCAGCGGCGATCCTCCGCAGTGTAGCAGAGGTCCCTGGGGAGAGCTGTTTTGTCGACGCGGCCAGGTACGGGAACAGCAACAAATACGCAGTGGTCTCGGTCGACCAAGCTGGTTCGGTCACCAACGCCGCATCGATTGAATGTTCCTCCTCGAGCGCTGCCGAGCAGGTGGCCATCGCCGTCGCTCTCCTCGACGAGAAGCGCGCGAACGTATACACCGTCCGTGCCTTCGCCGTCGGCGCAATCGCCAAGGAAGCACGCCGTATTCTCGGTGAAAAAGACATCTCTAACCACATCTTAACGTGGTTCCCTGCTCACATGGGTCATTTTGAAGGAGGCCCCACCAACCTCAACGAGCTGGCCCACTCCAAGGCGCGAGGTATGACGTTCCACGCCCACGGAGGTTCTCCCCAGCCCACGACGTTGGACAATAGAGATCAGCCCACCACATACAATGAAATTACGCAGCACTTCTACCTAGGCAGGAGGGTCTACCCCCCTCCTCACAGAAAACTACACAGAGCCCAGGCCATGACGCTTAGACTCCTCCAGACTGATTCATATCCAAATCTGGCCTTATTTCACAAAATTTACCCGGATACTTACACTAGCAGCTCGTGTCCCCTTTGTGGGGAAATAGCTAACTTAGAGCATATGCTCTGGCGATGCCCCTCGTTACTGGGCAGTGAACAAGCCGACCCAGCCAAGTGGAGCTCCGCCATCAGAAGCCCCAACAAGGGGGATCAGCTTTGGGCCGTCCAGAGAGCCCACGATGTGGCGGTCAGGCTAAGCCTGCCCGTCCCAACGTGGGAGAAGCCCACTGCGCGCTAGTCGCGTCTCTCAGGACTATATTTAATAAAGTTCCACCATCCATCCATCGACAGGACATTCCTGAATGAGTAATGGCTTACTCTAATTAAAGCATTTTTAAATATTGAGGTATTACCAGCAAAAAGCAGTTCAATTCAAAGATTTCGAATCTATTAGAAACTGAATTTATTACACTGTGGAAAGTACACCCAGCACTCGAAAAGTTGAGGTGTTCCGGATTTTGCATTCTTCTCTGATGACAGACAGTACTGTAGTGTAACTGTGCTTGCAGCTGACTTAACGGGACAGATTTGGCTTTTTTTAGAATAAGTGAAAGCAACAACTTCCAGCACTAAAAATCCTATTCGCAATTCTTTTTATTCAAAGTATATATGAAGTCTCGATAGGAGTAGGTTTGCTCTGGCAAATCATGGGTTCATCTTTTATTTTTGGATATAAGCAAAGGTTATTTTGCACAACAATTCCTTGTCAAGCAGAATGATAAAAGATGTGTATAAAAGACTTCAGGAAGATTCCACAAAGGCAGATGCTGTCCTCGTTGCAGTACTTGTCCGCATTTAGCCGAGCAGCGGTGCATGGAAGCATTCCAGCTCTGGTCACCAATCCACATGGCTTCGGGGGTCAGCTTCCAAGTAGGGGAGGAGATACCAAAATGTGCTTAGCTTCTAAGTTCAGCAACCTGCTGTCTAGTGACATTTTTACTAGTTTCCCAGAACAGTTGCATGGGAAAATGAGGGCGTGGAAGAAGTCAGCACTTCTAGGTGTGTCAACACCATAGTACAAGTCAGAGAGATAGCCTAACATCGAACACAAACGCAACAACCACACAAGCGGGCACAACAAAGATTAAACTCGACGAGAGTAGGTATAGGGAGGTTAGAATTGTTAAGGAAATTGTGCTCTCGATGACACAGATTTATAGCACTCAGTTTATCCTGATACTCTTTCTTGTTTCACTGTGTAGTTGTAATGAGAACGAAACCAGTAAGGTAATGCTGGTGGACATACAAACTGTTACAATGAGATGTATTTATTTAGAAATGACCTGATGGACACAGAGCCGCTCCAGAGCATGTCGAGATAGAAGCAGTGAAGGCAGCTTGATGAGCTATAAAAACACTGTTTCCACACCAAAAAAAAAAATAAAATAAAAAATTCGTTTACATTAATAGCTTGTCTTTACTACTCTGTGTGCCATTGTTGCACCAAACTTGTTAGGATCGCCTTTGCTGATTTATAATAGTGATTTAGTGATGGCAGAATCGCCTTTGGCTATTGTTGGCTGCACCATCACCGTGTCATAGCCCTCAGGTTGTAGAGCAATCAATCAATCAATCAATCAATCAATCAATCAATCAATCAATCAATCAATCAATCAATCAATCAATCAATCAATCAATCAATCAATCAATCAATCAATCAATGGAACTTTATTTTCATCAACAGAAAACTGAAATACAACGATTATTTGGACCGATAGCCTAAAGTGGCTAGTGGCCGGTCCAATACAACGTGCGACAAATAATGTACAGAGCAGCTAAGAGCAAAGAAAATTAAACGATCATATAGATCATATAAAAGATGTGTTATCATCTGTGATGGCAGAAGGACCGTTAGTCTTTGGGGTCCGGCAGAGGTCACACGTGTCAGTTGCACATACACACGCTTGAGGTAGAGAGGACGAGATACTTGAGGTAGGGGCACCTCGTGTAAGCGGTATTCGTGCACTTCGTGGGATGTAGTGCAGTTGCGCGGCTGGGTGCCCTTCTTATTTGACTTGGCCGCCTTCTACGAGGTTACTATGAGGTTTTAGTACTCGCACACTCGTAATGACGCAGAGGCATGCCGGAGCCACCAAACAGACTTGGTGCCACTGCCACTCCGCGGTGGCTTTCTTAGTGAAAGGTTTGATTTCAATATAGTCAAGCCAAAGCGGGGCCCTGGTGAACTCTGGGCCCCAAGTGCCAGCAGCTAGCACTGCGAAGCAGTGGTAGGCTTACTTTTACACTTGCTGCACGTGCATTGTACTAGTTTCCTGAACCCCTGTCAGGCTTATATACACAGGTTCTGACTCATAGAGACCATCAAAAGCTTCTCAAGTTCAGCATAACTAGTGTTAATGAATATTTCAGTCATTCAGGGTTTGGGCAGGTTTGGAAGACCAATTTTAAGGACTTTCAAAGGTGCGCAGCATCCCAGGCAATGACTTTCTCTATAAACGTGTTTGCAAAACACTATGGGTAGCTTTATTGCACTGAATATACAAAAAAGTTGATTAGAAGTGTCCAGTCGTGATCATGTTTAATTCCCAGCATGGACAAAACCCGAATTCATGCAACTGCTAAACACGTCCACTATTAAATGCGAAAAATTTATTAGCGAACCTTTGGCACTTTGAGCGTTTCCATCCATCCATCCATCCATCCATCCATCCATCCATCCATCCATCCATCCATCCATCCATCCATCCATCCATCCATCCATCCTCATCCATCCATCCATCCATCCATCCATCCATCCATCCATCCATCCATCCATCCATCCATCCATCCATCCATCCATCCCCCATCCATCCATCCATCCATCCTCCATCCATCCATCCATCCATCCATCCATCCATCCATCCATCCATCCATCCATCCATCCATCCATCCATCCATCCATCCATCCATCCATCCATCCATCCATCCATCCATCCATCCATCCATCCATCCATCCATCCATCCATCCATCCATCCATCATCCATCCATTCCATCCATCCATCCATCCATCCATCCATCCATCCATCCATCCATCCTCCATCCATCCATCCTCCACCATCCATCCATCCATCATCCATCCATCCATCCATCCATCCATCCATCCATCCATCCTCCATCCATCCCATCCATCCCTCCATCCGTCCGTCCGTCCGTCGTCCGTCCGTCCGTCCGTCCGTCCGTCCGTCCGTCCGTCCGTCCGTCCGTCCTTCATTCATTCATTCATTCATGAGCCTAAAACTACCTTTCTTCGATCTTGGTGTCAATGATCTTTATTACCAATGTCTCACACAATCGGTGCTCTTCGATACGCCTTTTGGTCTTATACCTTCACATACGAGTTATCAGCAATCCAGTAAGGACATTTTTATGAAATACCCGACTCAAACGAGATATTTTTATCAAGAATTTTCCGTGAAAGAGTTTGCGGGGGGGGGGGTGTCATGGCATCCCTCGCAATTCACATCTCTGACCAATAAATATTGAGGTGGCGCACGAACGTGAGTGCGTTGAGATATGTGTGAATAGACTTGAGTATCAGCGTAAGCCGATATAAGGCTGACAGTAATGCTGAAGATGAGTATCATAGGACCATAGGTCGGCAGTAAAAGGTGGAGCTCACTCGGATTCACTCAAGAAATATATTTGCGCTTAGGGCTCACTCGGACTCATACTCATCAATATTTTCCTCAACGGTACTCACTCGCACTCAGATTCACTAAAAATTTCCTCAACCGGACTCACTCGGACTCAAACTCGCCATATATTACCCACCCGGACTCACTCAAACTCAGACTCACGGGCAGATCTGAGTATGAGTGAGGTGACTCATGAGTGAGTTTGCCGACCTATGCCGACGGCCGTCGGCTCTGATTGCTTGTACTTTGACTTTCTAACAGCGGAGTTGTTTAAGCTCGCCGTAATTCGTATGTCGGAAACAGAAATAATCATTATCATGAACGGCACTCGCTCTCCACATCCTCTTTTTCTCTTCATCCTCTTCTACTTCGCTCCCAGAACACGTGCGCCGATTTCTTCGGAGTGATGATTTTTAAGGCGCAAAGCAGGACAAACACAAGAAAGGACACGGGACGGAGCGCCACTAACAACTGAAGTTTATTCGCAGAAATTCACATATAAATATATGTCGTCCTCAGCGCGTGCACAGAAAGTTGTATTGCCATCAATGGGGGCGGGATAAAGCATGTTCAATGAACTTTTTCTCTGATTTGTACAATACTATAGACGTGTCGCTGACGCACATGTCACCTTTTTTATCGATAAAAAATGCTTCCATTAATTCTCTGGCAGTTTGGTCTGAGCTTTTAGCGATAACCCGCACGTCAGTAAATCGCGGTCCACAAGAGCTTAACGGGCACTGCCTAATGTGCTTAGGTAAATTGGGGCCCTGTTTATTTTGCTCTACATTTCGTTCGTGCTCCCTGATTCGCTCATTTAGGCATCTGCCGGTTTGTCCAATATAGGAGCAGCCGCACGCAAGAGGAATCTCGTACACTACCCCTTCAGCACATTTCGTGTAGGATAGCCCATGTCGAGTTCCACAGCCTCTTGCATTCTGAAGGTCTTTTTCTTTTTCTTTTCCTATTTGAGAGCAAAGCCCTCCGAGCTTCCTGGGCGCAGAAAACCTCAGCCATTTACCTAAGCACATTAGGCAGTGCCCGTTAAGCTCTTGTGGACCGCGATTTACTGACGTGCGGGTTATCGCTAAAAGCTCAGACCAAACTGCCAGAGAATTAATGGAAGCATTTTTTATCGATAAAAAAGGTGACATGTGCGTCAGCGACACGTCTATAGTATTGTACAAATCAGAGAAAAAGTTCATTGAACATGCTTTATCCCGCCCCCATTGATGGCAATACAACTTTCTGCGCACGCGCTGAGGACGACATATATTTATATGTGAATTTCTGCGAATAAACTTCAGTTGTTAGTGGCGCTCCGTCCCGTGTCCTTTCTTGTGTTTGTCCTGCTTTGCGCCTTAAAAATCATCATGAACGTTCACCAACTTGCCCAACAAAAAGTTCTTCTTCGGAGTGGCCTGTAATAACCCATCATGGGTGAGATAACGAGTACAGAGAGAGAGAGAGAGAGAGAGAGAGAAGGAAAGAGAGCATAAAATATAAAGAAAGAGAAAGAGGGAAATTGTTGCTGAAGAAAGTTCTCCATGAAGCGAGATTCGAACCCGTGTAGCCTCGATGCGAAGGCGAGCGTCCTAACCACTCAGCTATCCAGGCAACGCTATCAGAGCATGCCATAGCCTCTATAGTATAGTGTAGCAAGAGGGTGGGAAAGGAGAAGTGAGCGTGAGGAGAAGAGATGTGATGGTGAAGAGGAGAGGAGAGAGTGAAGCATAGCACAGAAAGAATGAGAAAGAGAAAGAGAGAGTGAGAAATAAAGAGAGAGAGAAAGAAAGAAATAGAGTGAGGGATAGAGGGAGAGAGAAAAGCATAGAAAGAAGGAGGAAGCAAGCGAGTGATATCTAGAGCGAGAGAAATAACGTAATGAAAGAGGAAGAAATATAGAAAGACCAAGAAAGAGAAAGAGAGAGAGAGAGAACTAAACAGATACAGAAGAAAAAAGACAGGAAAAAGAGATAGAAGAGAGAAAAAACGCCAGGCCTGCGCTGAAACCGCAGCACAGTCACAGCGAAAGCTGGAAGAGCGGCGTTTCTAGAGCCCGTTAAGCTCTCTTGGGGCTACAATACAAGTACACTAGAAAGGTACCCACTACGCCATAAATCACAATTTTTGTGAAGTTGGGAAGCACCTACTAAGCCATTATTTGTCATTCTGCGGAGAAGCGAGGTACCAGCTACACGTCTGTAAGGTATTGTGTGCACTTCGTTGACGCGACGATTGATGGCGATGAAGAATTATGGCTCAGCCCTTTGTAATGGGTTGGAATCTTTAAACGGCCCACCAGTTATGTAATTTGCATTGGGTGACGCCCGGTCGCTATTTCCCTCTCCCCGTCATGCTGTATAACATATGTTGACGTGGGAGAGAGACGGGGGAGGGCGAAGAAATTAACTGAGACCTCGAGGAAATGGATCATGCGCTTATGGGCTTCCTTGGCAACCAATACAAGTGCACTTGCGAGGAACCCACTACGCTATAAATCATTGTAATTTTACTGAGACCCCGAGGAAGTGGATCATGCGCTTATGGGCTTCCTTGGCAACCAATACAAGTGCACTTGCGAGGAACCCACTACGCTATAAATCATTGTAATTTTTTAGAAGTAGGGCAGCAGGCACTGTGCCATTTTTCGTCATTCTACGGAGAGCGTTGGTACCTGCTAAACCCATGTTAAGCATTATGCGCACTTTGTTGATGCTGTGCCTGATGACGATGAAGAAATATGGCAGAGTCCTTTGTAATGGGTTGGAAGCATTCAACAACCTACTCGTTGCGCAATTCGCATTGTGTGACGCCTGGTTACAGAATTCGCGTTGTGCGACACTTGGTGCTTATTTTACTCTTCTACCACGCTATATTGCATATGCTAATGTGGTTCCTTCCAGAGATGAAGCCTGTATAGGACCTTTTTGCAAAGCAGTTTCAAGCACCGGCATGGCTCAGAGGTTGAATACTGGGCTCCCACGCAGAGGGCCCAGGTTCGAACCTCGTTCCATCCTGGAATTTTTTTCTTATTTCGTTTTTTTTTCTTATTTCGAGCGATACTGGTTACGGACACCGGCGGCGGCGGCGGCGGCGGCGGACAACTACGGCGCCAAAAACGGCCGGTGAAATGATCTCATAACAGCTTTCGCTGTAAAAGAAATAAATAAAGGAAGTAAAAAGAAAATTTGCAAGACTTCACAATCATCAAAAGCCCATCGGCTCCGCTGTCTCTTTAACAATGCGCTTGCAAGCTACACTGTCATGTTTCCTTGTCACAACTTCGCCAAATAAAGAGTTTCGTCTTTTATAGACCAACTGCCGTCTTCACTGTCACAACAATGTGACAATATTGTTACGGAGATGAAGTGACGGAAGACGAAGGGCTGGTGATGGCGACGTTGATGGAGATAGTGACGTTGATGCAGAAGGCTCAACGTTAGCCATGGTTGGAAGGGCGATGCTACGCCCGCTGCGGAGCTCCGTTGCCTGCTGCAGTACCCAGCGCGTCCATATGATACGGGGTGATTATGAGGTGCGATCTGACGGAGGGCTCCTGATGATCTTAACTATCGGGGTTTCTTTAATGTGCATCTAAATCTATGTGCACGGGCGTCTAGCATTGCACCTCCATCAAAATGTGACTGGCGCAGCCAGGATCAAAGCAATGTTTTTCGGGTGAGCAGCTGAGCACCATAACCATGCACTGTGCTACTACGAAGGCTAAAAGAAATAAAAAGTGTTTGGCTTTATTACATATGAAGATGACCATGTGTGACACATCCACTTTTTCTGAGGCAAGATTTGCTGAAGCAGGCCAAGCAGCAGTGACTGCTTGAAGTTCTTTATTTTTTGTTTGACAGTATTCTTAGAAGAGTACGTTTCACACTGCAGAAGCAAGGAAGGCACCTAAGAAGACGACGTGATGTTGTGTGGGACACGCTCTCCGCCATCTTGTCTTACGCTTAGGCGTGGTATAAATATATTGTAAACACGCCTTGTTTCCCTGTGTGCATTCACGTAACATTTCGGTGGAGGAGCGGGGTAGCAACGCACGACGGAGCTCCGCAGCGGCCGCCAAGTCGCCACTTCAAACATGTCTGCCGGCAGGGATGCTGCGCTAACAGCCGCCCCCACCGTACCGACGTCGCCCACCTCGCCTGTGGTCATTGTGGTTACTCCACCCCGTGATCCTGACAACTTTTCGGGCACTGACGGCGAGGACGTAGATGAGTGGCTTCAACTCTACGAGCTCGTGAGCGAAAATCACAGGTGGGACCCAACCTTGATGCTTGCAAACCTTATATATTTTACTTGAAAGGAACGGCCAAGCCGTGGTTCAACAACAACGTGGAAGAGCTCGCAAGCTGGAGCGTATGTAAGACCAAATTACGTGAGTTGTTTGGCCAATCTGCCGGCTGCAAGTGGGTCGCCAAGAGAGAACTTTGTATGCGTGTTCAGTCGTCCACGGAGTCGTACCTGGCGTATATTCAAGATGTCTTGACCCTTTGGCGTAATGTTGATACCACCACCGAATCAAATGCCTTCTCGTAATCTATGAAGGCTATGTATAGGGGTTGGTTGTATTCCGCGCATTTCTATATCACCTGATTGATAGTGTCACGTGGTCGTGACGTCGACGAAGACAGCAGTCGGCGTTTGCAGGATGAAACTGTTTATTTGGCCGAACTTGTGGCCGGGAAAATGAGAACTAGAACTACAGCAATACACGCTGTACAATGATAGCGGCGAACAGGGCGTCGTCCGTCGATCAACTGACAAGCGGTCAAGCGCGTCGGCTTTTATACAGGCGCTATGGAACTTTCCAGCAATATCGCTGGTGGCGGCGTTATCTCTCGACAAAGCTGGAACATTCGCGTGCGGCGCGCAATCTTAACAAAACGACCTACTAAAATCGTGAAGCTTCTCGAACACTGCTCCGCGGCCAGCGTCGAGCGTTGATAACCGTCCTTGCTGGTCAAACTCGAACACATCAAAAATAAAAGAAGGAGCGGGCGTGGCATTGCCCTCCTCTGAAAAAGCATCGTCCCGATGCTTGCAACAGAACATGGAAAGGAAAAAAACAAGTGCATACACAAATAAATTACAATAACAAAGGAAAAAGTAGAGTCCCCAGGTTCGCTAACGCGCAAAAAGCGGCTTAAGGCGCACGACATGGACGACTTCAGGTCGTGCGCGGCGTCGCTGGGAGTTCGTAATGCCGTCCGGGACGACCTCGTAGTCAAGAGCGCCGTGACGTCGAAGCACCTTGTATGGGCCGAAGTATCGCCGAAGAAGTTTTTCACTGAGCCCACGTCGGCGTATCGGCGTCCAGACCCACACACGGTCACCGGGTTGGTACTCCATGTGGCGTCGTCGAAGTAGTGACGGCTGTCGACCCTCTGCTGGTTCTTGATGCGCAGGCGGGCGAGCTGTCGAGCTTCTTCGGCGCGTTGCAAATAGGCGGCAACGTCGAGATCGTCTTCGTCGGTGGCGATTGGTAGTATTGTGTCGAGCGTCGTTGCCGGGCTCCTTCCGTAGACTAGCTTGTACGGCGTCATTTGCGTCGTTTCTTGCATGGCCGTGTTGTATGCGAAGGTCACATACGGAAGGATGGCATCCCACGTCTTGTGTTCGACGTCGACATACATGGCCAGCATGTCGGCGATGGTCTTGTTTAGCCGCTCGGTGAGGCCATTGGTCTGTGGGTGGTACGCTGTGGTCCGGCGGTGGCTTGTTTGGCTGTATCTCAGTATTGCTTGAGTTAGGTCAGCAGTAAACGCCGTACCTCTGTCGGTGATGAGGACCTCTGGGGCGCCATGACGCAGGAGGATGTTCTCAACGAAGAACTTCGCTACCTCGGCGGCACTGCCTCTGGGTAGGGCCCTTGTCTCGGCGTAGCGGGTGAGGTAGTCGGTAGCTACGACGATCCATTTGTTTCCGGTATTGGACGTCGGGAACGGCCCCAGTAAGTCCATCCCAATTTGCTGGAACGGCCGTCGAGGTGGCTCGATAGGCTGCAGAAGTCCGGCTGGCCTAGTCGGCGGCGTCTTGCGTCGCTGACAGTCCCGGCAGGTCTTGACGTAGCGAGTTACGTCGGCGACAAGGCGCGGCCAGTAGTACTTTTCCTGTATTCTTGCGAGCGTGCGAGAAACACCCAGGTGTCCAGACGTCGGGTCGTCATGCAGAGCCTGGAGGACCTCTGGTCGCAATGTCGAGGGCACTACGAGAAGGGAATCGGCTCGAAGCGGTGAGAAGTTCTTCTTAAGGAGCACACCGTTGCGCAAGAAAAACGACGTCAGTCCTCGCGTGAATACCTTGGGAACAACGGTGGTCCTGCCCTCGAGGTATTCCACAAGACCCTTGAGTCTTCGGCACTTATGGTTCCCAAGAAGCAGTCATCCTCCATGTCGTCCTGTGGCGGTGGGTCGACGGGGGCGCGGGACAGGCAGTCAGCGTCGGAGTGTTTTCTTCCGGACTTGTAAGCGACGGTTATGTCAAATTCTTGAAGTCGTAGGCTCCACCGTGCGAGGCGACCTGAAGGGTCCTTCAAGTTAGCTAGCCAACACAAGGCGTGGTGGTCGCTCACAACTTTGAAGGGCCGGCCGTAGAGGTAGGGGCGAAACTTCGATGTAGCCCAAATGATGGCCAGGCACTCCTTTTCTGTTGTGGAGTAGTTGATTTCTGCCTTTGATAGCGACCGGCTAGCATAACTGATGACCCTTTCGAATCCGTCGGCCTTTGCACAAGGACGGCGCCGAGTCCTACGCTGCTTGCGTCGGTGTGGATTTCCGTATCGGCGTATTCGTCGAAATGCGCAAGTATGGGAGGCGTCTGCAGGCGTCGTTTCAATTCTTGAAATGCTTGAACTTGCGACGTTTCCCACCTGAATTCGACGTCGGCCTTCGTGAGTTGCGTCAGTGGCTCCGCGATCCGTGAAAATTCCTTGACGAAACGTCTGTAATAGGCGCACAAGCCGAGAAAACGGCGTACGGCCTTCTTGTCGGTGGGCGTCGGGAAGTCAGCGATGGCAGCTGTTTTCCGAGGGTCCGGGCGAACACCATCCTTGCTGATCACGTGACCCAAGAACAAGAGCTCCTCGTACGCGAAGCGGCACTTTTCAGGCTTCAAGGTGAGTCCGGAGGTCTTGATTGCTTGAAGTACAACTTCAAGGCGCCGAAGGTGTTCGTCGAAGTTTGAGGAAAACACAACGACGTCGTCCAAGTACACGAGGCACGTCTGCCACTTCAAGCCGGCCAGTACTGTATCCATAACCCGTTGAAAAGTCGCAGGTGCCGAGCAAAGACCAAAGGGCATGACCTTGAACTCGAACAGGCCGTCTGGTGTTATAAAAGCAGTCTTTTCTCGGTCTCTCTCGTCGACTTCTATTTGCCAGTAACCGGTCTTGAGGTCCATCGACGAAAAGTACTTTGCGTTGTGTAATCGATCCAGGGTGTCGTCTATCCGGGGAAGGGGATACACGTCCTTCTTCGTGAATTTGTTCAGGCGACGATAATCCACGCAAAAACGTAGAGTCCCATTCTTCTTCTTCACTAGCACCACCGGGGATGCCCACGGACTCTTCGACGGCTGGATGATGTCGTCGCGTAGCATTTCGTCGACCTATTTCTTCACGGCCTCGCGTTCTCGCGTCGAAACTCTGTACGGGCTCTGACGGAGTGGTCTGGCGCTTTCCTCTGTTATGATGCGATGTTTTGCCACGGGAGTCTGCCTAATTCTTGACGACGACGAAAAGCAGTCCTTGTATTGCAAGAGCAGGGTTTTGAGCTGTTCTTGTTTGCGCTTCTGAAGGCTGGGATTGATGTCGAAAGCTGGTTGCGGCGCTTTATTCGTCGGAATAGGCTCGGGAGAATCGGTGAGGCCGAAAGCATTGCTGGCTTCTACGATTTCTTCGATGTAGGCGACCGTCGTGCCTTTGCTCACGTGCTTGTACTCGTTGCTGAAATTCGTGAGCATAACTGTTGCTTTCCCTGCCCGCAGCTCTGCTACTCCTCTTGCGACGCAAATCTTGCGGTTAATCAAGTGGTGTTGGTCGCCTTCAACAACGCCTTCCAGGTCTGCTGATTTCCGAGTGCCGACAGAAATGATGACGCTGGAGCGAGGGGGAATGGTGACCTGGTCTTCCAGCACATTCAAGGCGTGTTTTCTTGGCGGAGTGTGCGGCGGTAGTGCCTTTTCCGTGGACAGTGTTATTGACTTAGACCTCAGGTCGATGATTGCACCATGAAGGCCTAAAAAGTCCATACCAAGGATGACATCTCTCGAGCAACGCGGCAGGATTACGAAGTTCGCGAGATAAATCCGGTTGTTAATGGCGAGTCTCGCTGTGCAGATTCCCTCCGGCGTTACGAGGTGACCTCCAGCTGTCCGGATTTCGGGGCCTTCCCAGGCTGTCCTAACTTTCTTCAGCTTCGTGGCGAACGGTCCACTGATGACAGAATAGTCGGCTCCGGTGTCGATGAGGGCTGTGAAGCTGTGGCCGTCGATAAGAACGTCGAGGTCGCTAGTTCGTCGTCTTGCGTTGCAGTTAGGTCGTGGTGTCGGGTCACGGCTACGTCGGTTTGTTCCGCTGCTTCCACGTTGCGTCGTCAGGTCTACTTCGGTCCGCGAGGTTTCGTCGTCAGGGGTTCGCCTCGTGTCCTGAAGCCTTCGTCGTGGCGTCGGCGTCGGCGGCGGAGGGTCTTCGGTATTTCATCGTACAGCAACCGCACCTCCATCGGTTGCTGCCCTTAGTTTTCCGGATGCGGGCTAGGTGACCGGCCCCGGTTTGGGCCAGTGTATGGTCGGCGTTGGGGAGAGGCGTAGCGGCCTGGCGACGGCGATCGGGAAGGTCCTCGGGGCGTCCACTGCGCTCCTGCCAGATAGTCGGCGATGTCACGTGGTCGTTCACCCTGCTGTGGACGCGACGCGTCGACGGCGAACCCACGCAGTCCCATCTGTCGATAATGGCAGCGGCGGTAGGTGTGGCCGGCTTCTCCACAGTGGTAGCAGAGTGGACGATGGTCGGGGGCGCGCCAAACGTCGGTCTTTCTCGGCGTGTATCGCTGACCGGCTGGCGGGCGGTATGACGTCGGTGGTGGCGGCGGTGGTGCCTGGCGGCGGAACTGCTGGTGCGGCGCGGCGTCTTGACGTGGGCGAGGAGGGGGGGTGTTGCGTCGGGCTGCAGCAGCATAGCTCATTGCTTGCAGCTGCGGCGGTGCCGGCTGAGGAACACCCAGTGACTGTTGGATTTCCTCGCGTACAACGTCCGCAATCGACGTCACTTCGGGCTGTGCAAAAGGTGCGAGCTTTCGTAGCTCCTCTCACACGATGGCTCGGATCGTTTCGCGCAAGTCGTCGGAGCCGAGGGCATGAACTGCTGCGCTGTCTTGGAATGCGCGGCGATTGTACTGTCGGGTGCGCATCTCGAGAGTCTTCTCGATGGCCGTTGCTTCCAAGACGAATTCTTGAACTGTCGATGCCGGGTTCCGCATCAGCCCGGCGAAGAGCTCCTGTTTGACTCCTCGCATAAGAAGGCGGACCTTCTTGTCCTCGGGCATAGCGGGGTCTGCATGACGGAACAGCCTTGTCATCTCTTCCGTGAAGAGCGCCACGTTTTCGTTCGGCATCTGCACGCGGGTCTCGAGCAGAGCCTCAGCACGCTCTTTCCGGACGACGCTCGTGAATGTCGCGAGGAACCTGGCGCGAAAGGTGTCCCACGTTGTCAAAGTTCGCTCTTGGTTCTCGAACCAGGTACGAGCGGCGTCTTCCAAGGCAAAGTACGCATGTCGTAGCTTGTCTTCGCTTGTCCAGCCATTGAAATGGGCGACTCGGTCGTAGGCTTCGAGCCAGCTTTCCGGGTCTTCAAATGACGACCCGCGGAACGTTGGCGGCTCCTTGGGCCGCCAGAGAAGGATCGGCGCAGGCTGTACGGGGTCGGTCATCGTCGCTGCGGTCGATTTTGGGATCTGGGGCTGCCTGGGTTTTTCGAGAAGGAGCCCGTACTCTGGCTGCAGTCCCTTCTACCTGCGGCTCGTCCGACGATCCGGGCTTTCTTTGCCGTCGTCCTCGTCGCGGCTTGGGCTTGGGTCAGCGCTTCGCGGGGGCGACCGGTTCATGGAAGAAGCAGCACCTCCACCAGATGTCACGTGGTCGTGACGTCGACGAAGACAGCAGTCGGCGTTTGCAGGATGAAACTGTTTATTTGGCCGAACTTGTGGCCGGGAAAATGAGAACTAGAACTACAGCAATACACGCTGTACAATGATAGCGGCGAACAGGGCGTCGTCCGTCGATCAACTGACAAGCGGTCAAGCGCGTCGGCTTTTATACAGGCGCTATGGAACTTTCCAGCAATATCGCTGGTGGCGGCGTTATCTCTCGACAAAGCTGGAACATTCGCGTGCGGCGCGCAATCTTAACAAAACGACCTACTAAAATCGTGAAGCTTCTCGAACACTGCACCGCGGCCAGCGTCGAGCGTTGATAACCGTCCTTGCTGGTCAAACTCGAACACATCAAAAATAAAAGAAGGAGCGGGCGTGGCAATAGTATGAATATGGTCTATTGTTGAGAAGCCTGTACGAAATCCTGCCTGGTCCCTTGGTTGATTAAACTCTAATGTCGTATTAATTCTGTTAGCAATTACTTTTGTGAATAGCTTGTAGACAACGGACAGTAAGCTGATGGGCCTGTAATTTTTCAGGTCCTTGACGTCCCCTTTCTTATGGATCAAGATGATGTTGGCATTCTTCCAAGATTCTGGTATCCTCCCTGTCGAGAGACACTTCGCATACAGGGTGGCCAGTTTCTCTAACATAATCTCTCCACCGTCTTTCAACAGGTCTGACGTTACCTCATCCTCACCAGCGGCTTTGCCTCTTTGCATTCCCTTTAGGGCTTTTTTTACTTCTCCTGTTAATACTGGTGGGATGTCAGATTCCTCTGGGATATTACTGCTTCTTACGTTATCATCCTGACTGTCTCGGCTGCGTACAGATCTCTGTAGAACTCTTCCGCTACCTCAACTATTCTATCCATATTGGTTGTGACCTTGCCATCCTTGTCCCTTAATGCATACATCTGATTTTTGCCTATGCACAGTTTTGTCTTCGTAGCTTTGAGGCTTCTTCCGTTCTTTAGAGCATGCTCAATTCTCTCCATATTATACTTTCTTATGTCGGCTACTTTACGCCTATTGATCAACTTCGAAAGCTCCGCCAGCTCTATTTTGTCTGTTGCAATTTGAGGCTTTCATAGCTTGACGTTTCTTAATGAGGTTTTTCGTCTCTTGGGATAGCTTACCAGTGTCCTGTCTAACGACTGTACCCCCGACTTCCACTGCACACTCCTTAATGATACTAGTCAGATTATCATTCATTGCGTCAACGCTAAGGTCGGTTTCCTCGGTTAAAGCCGCGTACCTATTCTGAAGTGAAACTCTGAATTCCTGTACTTTCCCTCGCAGAGCTAGTTCATTAATCGGCTTCTGCGTATCAGTTTCTGCCGTTGCTTTCCTCACGTCTAGTGAATTCTAGATCTTACCATTCTATGGTCACTGCATCGGACCTTGTTAACTACTTCTACATCCTGTATAATGCCCGGGTGGTCGCACATTATGAAGTCTATTTCATTTTTAGTTTCGCCATTAGGACTCCTCCACGTCCACTTACGAGTAGTCCGTTTTCTGTAGAAGGTATTCAAGATCCGTAAATTATTGCGTTCTGCGAACTCTACTAGTAACTAGAGCCGATGCCATATTCCCCAACTGCATGATCTCCAGCCTGCTTCTTGTCTACTTTTGCATTAAAGTCGCCCATCAGTACAGTATACTGTGTCTTTACCTTACTCATTGCTGATTCTACGTCTTCGTAGAAGCGTTCAACCAGTTGATCATCATGGCTGGATGTAGGCGCGTATGCCTGTATCACCTTCATCCTGTACCTCTTATTAAACTTAATCACGATACATAACACCCTCTCATTACTGCTATAGTATTCCTCTATATTGCCAGCTATATTTTTATGAATAAGGAACCCCACTCCTAGTTCTCTTCTGTCAGCTAAGCCACGATAGCATAGGACGTGTCCGTTCTTCAGCACTGTATAAGCCTCCTGTGGCCTCCTAACCTCACTGAGCCCTATTACATCCCATTTAACACCCTCTAATTCCTCGAATAGTACAGCTAGACTAGCCTCACTAGATAAAGTTCTAGCGTTATACGTAGCCAAGTTCAGATTCCAATGGCGGCCTGTCCGGACCCAGAGATTCTTCACCCTCTGCTGCGTCGCAGGTCTGACCGCCGCCTTGGTCAGTTGCTTCGCAGCCGCTGGGGACTGAGGACCGAGGGTTAATTGGTGTATTCATGTGGGAGGTAGTGGCCAAGTACTACACCAGGGTGGCCAATCCTGCTCTGGTGAGGGAGTGCATTGCTGGCTGTGGTCGCCAGTGAGGCTGCACCCCATGCCTTTTACACAATTCCATCATCACGCGGATTTTTTTTTAATCCGGTTGGGAATTGTCCGGCACCGGGATTCGAACCACGGACCTCTTGCATGCGAAGCTGATGCTCTACCCACTACGCCATCGCTGCAATATATGCAGGGTATCGACGAAGCCTATATAAACATAATGGAAGAAATCTACAGCGCATCCACAGCCACTATAGTCCTTCATAAAGAAAGCGACAGAATCCCAATAAAGAAGGGCGTACGACAGGGAGACACGATCTCTCCAATGCTATTCACCGCGTGTTTACAGGAGGTTTTCAGGGCCCTAGATTGGGAAGAATTAGGGATAAGAGTTAATGGAGAGTATCTCAGTAACCTGCGATTCGCTGATGACATTGCATTGATGAGTAACGCGGGAGACGAATTACAGCTCATGATTACTGAACTGGATACGGAAAGTCGAAGAGTAGGTCTGAAAATTAATATGCATAAAACTAAAGTAATGTAGAACAATCTTGGCAGAGAACAGCGCTTTGCGATAGGTGGCTAGACGCTGGAAGTTGTAAAGGAGTACGTCTACTTAGGACAGGTAGTAACCGCGGAGCCGAACCATGAGAGTGAAATAACTAGAAGAATAAGGATGGGATGGGGCTCATTCGGCAAGCATTATCAAATCATGAATGGTAGTCTACCACTATCTCTCAAGAGGAAGGTATATAACAGCTGCATCTTACCGGTACTTACCTACGGAGCAGAAACCTGGAGACTTACAAAGAGGGTTCAACTTAAATTGAGGAAGACGCAGCGAGCGATGGAAAGGAAAATGATAGGTGTAACCTTAAGAGACAGGAAGAGAGCAGAGTGGGTCAGGGAACAAACGGGGGTTAAGGATATCATAGTTGAAATTAAGAAGAAGAAATGGATATGGGCCGGGCACGTAGCACGTCGGCAGGATAACCGGTGGTCATTAAGGGTAACTGACTGGATTCCAAGAGAGGGCAAACGCGTGAGGGGAAGACAGAAAATTAGGTGGGTAGATGAGATTAAGAAGTTTGTAGGTATAACGTGGCAACAGAAAGCACAGGACCGGGTTGATTGGCGGAACATGGGAGAGGCCTTTGCCCTGCAGTGGGCGTAGACAGGCTGATGATGATGATGATGATACCACCATGGCAGAAGCCGACAAGGTAGCGCACGTGCTCAAGGGCATGGCAGACGATGAATTTAACCTCGTTATGTTCAGAGGCTGTTCAACCACCCAAGATGTCATTACTGAGTGCCGACGCTTCCAAGAGGGTAAAAGCCGTCGCATTGCCCACGACTTCGCCCGTCTTCCTAACACTGCTGTGACGTCAACGTGTGAGGACCTTCTTACAGAGGCCCAAACTATCCCCCCATCCGGTGACATTACGAGAATCGTTCGACGCCAAATTGAAGCTATATGGCCCGCACCCTTGAGGGCCCTGGCACCGAGGGATCCTCAGCCGACCGTATCACTCATACAGACGGTTGTGCGCCAAGAACTGGCAAACGCGGGCCTTCAGACGATCTGTTCTGTGCACCGTCCCGACATTGTCACTCCGCACCCATCACACCCATTCTCTTGACGCACAATGTTACTTTTCCGCACACTGTTATTAACTTACACGAAAACCGTGCTTGCATTCCTGTGCTGAATTTTGCTCCGTGTCCACAAGTTCTCCCACGTGGAATTGCCCTCGCCATGCTGACGCCCTCTGACGAATGCGTTATCTCAGCTTTGTCCCCCCATGATGTTGATCTCCATGATGGAGAGTATCTCAGTAACCTGCGATGCGCTGATGACATTGCATTGATGAGTAACGCGGGAGACGAATTACAGCTCATGATTACTGAACTGGATACGGAAAGTAGAAGAGTAGGTCTGAAAATTAATATGCATAAAACTAAAGTAATGTGGAACAATCTTGGCAGAGAACAGCGCTTTGCGATAGGTGGCGAGACGCTGGAAGTTGCAAAGGAGTACGTCTACTTAGGACAGGTAGTAACCGCGGAGCCGAACCATGAGAGTGAAATAAGTAGAAGAATAAGGATGGGATGGGGCTCATTCGGCAAGCATTATCAAATCATGAATGGTAGTCTACCACTATCTCTCAAGAGGAAGGTATATAACAGCTGCATCTTACCGTACTTACCTACGGAGCAGAAACCTGGAGACTTACAAAGAGGGTTCAACTTAAATTGAGGACGACGCAGCGAGCGATGGAAAGGAAAATGATAGGTGTAACCTTAAGAGACAGGAAGAGAGCAGAGTGGGTCAGAGAACAAACGGGGGTTAAGGATATCATAGTTGAAATTAAGAAGAAGAAATGGATATGGGCCGGGCACGTAGCACGTCGGCAGGATAACCGGTGGTCATTAAGGGTAACTGACTGGATTCCAAGAGAGGGCAAACGCGTGAGGGGAAGACGGAAAATTAGGTGGGTAGATGAGATTAAGAAGTTCGTAGGTATAACGTGGCAGCAGAAAGCACAGGACTGGGTTGATTGGCGGAACGTGGGAAAGACCTTTACCCTGCAGTGGGCGTAGACAGGCTGATGATGATGATGATGTTGATCGCTCCAACTACAAGGAAGGCCGGTCTTCTCTAACAAGTCCGTCTCTTGGTGTAGAAAAAATGATCGCGCCAGACCTTTCGTCGCACCAAGCTGACGCGCTCTTTCGCCTCCTTCAATCATACTGGGATGTATGTGAACTTTGTGACCGTCCCCTACGCCAAACCTGTGCTGTAAAACACCGCATTAACGCCGGCCATGCCTCTCCGGTCCATCGAAGGCCATACTGCGTATTCAACTGAGCGCTACACAATTCAAAGGAAGTCGACAAGATGCTCGCCAAAGACATGATTGGGCCATCCTTTATAGCCCAAGGGCTTCCCCTTTAGTTCTTATTAAGAAGCACAACAGTTGGCGATTCTGCGTAGACTATCGACATTTGATCACTAAAAAAGACGTCTACCCGCTACCACGCATTGATGACGCCCTGGATTGCCTCCACGGAGCTAAGTATTTTTCCTCCGTCGACCTTCGGTCAGAATACTGGAAAATTGCTGTCGACGACATGGACCGCGCAAAGACCACTTTTTTGACCCCAGACGGTCTTTACCAGTTTAAGGTCATGCCGTTCGGGTTATGCAACGCTCCGGCAACCTTCGAGCGGATGATGGACACTCTCTTGCGCGGGTCCATCATCCGCTCAATTTGCCTGTGTTACCTTGACGACGTTACAGTCAATTCCCCGACCTTTGAAACGTACCTCGAAAGTCTTTCCTCCATCCTTTCTCTTTTTCGCAATGCCGGTCTCCAACTGAACTCGTCAAAGTGTCACTTCGGACGACAGCAACTAACCATGTTTGACCATCTTGTCGACTCCTCTGGCGTACGCCCTCATCCTGATAAAGTTCGAGCCGTGCAGAACTTTTCCGTCCCGACCTGCACTAAGGAAGTCCGCAGCTTCCTCCGTCTCTTCTCGTACTTTCGACGTTTTGTGAAGAATTTTGCTGACGTCGCACGTCCTCTAATAGACTTACTGAAGAAAGATGTCCCATTCTTCTGGGGCGCTGCGCAGGCTACGGCGTTCTCTACACTAATCACGTTGCTAACCAAACCAGCTATTCTGGCCCATTTCGACGTTTCCGCCCCAACAGATGTCCGCACCGATGTCAGCGGCCACGGAATCGGTAATGTATTAGTCCAGCATCAAACAGGGTCCACCCGTGTTATCGCCTATGCCAGCCGTCTCTTCTCCGCAGCCGAACAATAATCGAAAGGGAGTGTCTTGCACTCGTTTCGGCGGTAGGCAAATTTCGGCCCTACTTACATGGTCGATATTTCACCGTCAGAACCAATCACCATGCACTCTGCTGGCTGTCGTCTTTGAATGATCCCACTGGGCGTCTTGGTCGCCGGGCACTACGGCTCCAAGAATATAATACTCAGTATCTTACAAATGTGGCCGCTTACACCATGTCGCTGACTGCTCGTCCCGCGATCCAGTAGACCCTCCTGAGGCTTTGGATGAAGCGCTACCATGTGTCTCTCTCCGCTCTAAGCAACATTCGTGATGAACAGCGCCGAGGTCCCGTCTTATGTGACATTATTGAGATGCTGAATTCTCCGACGCCCGATACATCTACCCGACTGTTTGTGCTTAACCTTTTGAGGTACACGGGACACATATGTCCCCATAACTAAATCAGGTTTATCTAAAGAACTGCCGTGTCGATGAGCGTATAGTTTGCACATTCGACTCGTTTATGCTGGCTTGAGCAGAAAATTATATTTAGGTCGGCATCACTGCCTTACATATTCCACCAGAAGCACCGTTTGTGCCATTGAAGAGCAGCGTTTTTCGCCCGACAAGGCAATTGAAATTTTTTTGACTTGCGGTGTGGCCTCATTAAAAAACTCAGAGCAGTAGTTTTGATAGGCTTCATAATAACCGAAACAGCAGAAAGAGTGGCTAAATCAGCACGAATCGCACTTTATTTGGCGAAATATTGCCTTGGGACACATGTGCCCCTGTGTACCGTGGCGGAACTTCGGTTCTACATTGAATGAGTGGATGTGAATGCAGGTGGTGCCATCCTGCCTTGGCAAATGTCACGAAAAAAAATTGCATGATGCTTTCGTGTTTCTTTATGTGCGTCCGGGAACTAGATTTCGTAATTTGGTCAACCTCAACTTCTTGCCTCGTAGGAGGATGGCTGGAATGCGGCGTAAATTTCCTTTGTAAGAATAAGAAATCTACTAAATCTTCCTTGCCGGTAACAGTGACGAAGAAACTGCGTTTGAACTTGAAGTCCTGAGGGCGCTGGCAGTTGCCAGCAAGAATAGAGGGGAATGAAGGGCACCCAAGAGCAGGTTTGCGCTCGCCAGGACAGCTGGCAGTCGGGGCACAGCTTACCGCTTCTGGTGTTGGTAATACCCACCTTGCCATTGGCAGCGTTACCCAACCGCAAACAACTGGCTATATAACACATATGCGGCTCTTCAAGATATATATGTATGTGTGCGTATAAAATTTATACAACTATTTAGCGTCATTTTGTAACGTGTCGCTAAGTAAAAAAAGTTACGCCACAGTCACCTACCCACCGCATGCTTCGCATAACATCGACTCCCACGGAACATGGGATCTGCCGAATTTTTTCATCACCAAAGCTACAACGAATTGACATAGGTAAGTAATTATCAGTCCGAAATATTTACAAATTATGTGGGGATAAGGCTAGTGCGATGCATCGACTGGAGATTGGTCGAGTGTTCACAGCACTTAAGATTTTGTCAGCAGCTATGAACTTGAATACAGTGGTCTCCGACGTACTTGTGAAAGAACGTGCCGATTGCACGCAAGAAAATGGAATTCTTTTCACAACAGCAAAGAAACGAAGGTGTTTCTGAAGTCAACTTAGCGATGAGTTACCACGTGTTACCGGCACTCAGAAAGCATTGGTAAACTCTGAAAGTAATGCCTAACCTTGTTGCGCCTTTTATTACCCGTGTAATGCCTCGTCATCGCTTTGAGAAGCTTCGAAGGGCTATGTATTTTGGAGACAACGAGTTTCAGCCGAGCAGAGAGGAGCCCAACCCATTCTCCAAAATGCGGCCTCTTATCGTGTATTACAATGGTCAAAGGTGACTGTTGCAAGCCCGAATTGCGCGATGGGAATGATTCAAAACCATGCGATATGTTTTCGCAAAGTCTGTGCAGTGCCCTTGCGTTTTACAGTGGCAAGAAATTGTTTTCTAGACTTCCATACGGCAAATACATGTCGACCACTGCTTTAGCATGTTGGTTCCCTTAAGGTACATATATATGGACGTATGTGTCCCAGCCTATAACTTCTTTCTTAGAAAGGCAGTTATCTCTTTAACTGCCTTTTTGCTCTTTGCAAGGCCAACACAAACAAGATATATCATTGCATCATGTTCTCAGTCTCTAGTTTTGCGTACCTCAGGGAGTTAAGGACGGCACATTGTACAGTCACAACTTCCACGTCAATGGACGCGAACTGCTCCTTGTAGTACCTTCTCACCTACGTGCGAGCGTCATTGGCCAGCTACATGACGCCTCAGCTGCCGGTCACCTTGGTGTATTTCGGACGTACGACCGTGTACAACGTCGATTTTACTGGCCCAGTCTTCATCGTTCCGTCCACCGATACGTCGCCCCATGCGACCACCGGAAAAAACCTCATGAGTCCTGCCGGACTCCTCCAGTCACTCGATGTTCCCTTTGTCCCCTTCTTCTGAGTTGGCCTGGACCTCCTAGGCTGTTTCCCTGCGTCTATTTCCGGGAATAAGTGGATAACTGTCGCAATAGATCACACAATCCGGTACGTCATTACACGGGCTCTTGCCACGGATATTGCCGATTTTCTGCTGCACGACGTCATCCTCCATCATGGTGCTCCACGGCAACTCCTCACAGATCATGAACGCTATTTTCTCTCCAGATTTATTCATGACCTGCTTCGCTCCTGCGAGACGAGACATTAATTTACGACGGCCTACCACCCACGAACTAATGGACTGATTGAACGATTCAACCGGACTTGCTGATATGCTCTCTATGTACGTCTCCTCTGACTACCAAGGCTGGAACGTTGCATTGTCCTTTGTTACAGACAGACAGACAGACAGACAGACAGACAGACAGACAGACAGACAGACAGACAGACAGACAGACAGACAGACAGACAGACAGACAGATAACTTTAATGAAGTCCTGAGGGACTAGCCGGGGAGAACGCGCTGGAGCCCCTGGCTCGCGGCTGGCTGCTCCCATGTCGCAATCGGGAGGCCATGCCTCTGCGGTCTTTCACGGACCCTCTGGACGGCCGCCGACTGGATTTTGAGTGCGGTAATTAAAGATGGCCTCTTCACAGTCTTGTTCACTCGTATGTGACGTATCCCATAATGCAGGACACTGCCGGAGCATATGTGCTAGAGTGCTAAACGCCTCCCAGCAATCTGGGCTCCGTGGATTAATATCTCCGTTAATGCGGCTTAGGAAACCTCGCGAGGAATATGACCTCGTCTGAAGCACCATAAGCGTGATCGCTTGAGATCTACATAGTTTTGGGTGTGGAGGCGCGAAGCGCCTGCGTTACCCTCTGTAGTGGGAGACGATCTCGTGAAAGGTCAATAAGGGTTCTCTGTGCCCGAACTCCTCCAACTCCAATGAAGCCTTACCGCCGTCGCGGCGCGTGAGTTCTCACGCACGGCGGTGAGCAACCTCATTGGGGTTTGGATGGCCCGGCAGCTCGTCGTCGCCCATGTGAGCGGGGAACCAGGTGATGTAATGCACAGAGGCAGAATGAGTGGTTGACTTGCTTTTCAGAAGCGCTGCCGCCTCTCTAGCAAACATTCCCGAGGCGAAAGCTCTGGCGGCTGCTCGGGAGTCAGTGTAGATATACGGCCATTTACATTCCTGCATCGCCAGCGCAACCGCCACCTGCTCTTCCACGTCGGCCGTTGCAGTGGCTACCAAGGTCGCATATAGGAGCTCGCCTTTTTCGCTGACTGCCATGACCACGAATTTACCGGAGCGCCCATATTGAGCTGCGTCCACAAATCTTCCATGCCTACCGTTTGCTTTAAGATCACCCTGGCACGAGGTGCTCGCCTGTCCGCATTGAGTGTGGGTGAGCATTTCTGGGGAAGGGACCGACGACGTAGGTTCCTCTTGACTTACCGTCTAGCTGAACCGCCTCACTTTGACTATAACGTGGCCGCAAGTCCGCCGCCTCCAAGAGGCGCCTACCCGCGCTCGAGGCCGAGTGCCTCGTGATCTGCGTCGAACGTTGCGCTTCTATTAGTTCAAGGGTGGTGTTGTGAACACCAAGCTTCATTAGCCTGTCCGTGCTCGCAGTGACGGGAATACCCAGTACCTTCTGGACACTTTTTCGTATCAGTGTATCAAGCTTGTCCCTTTCGGTCTTAGTCCACTGCAATGCACATGGTTGTTGTGGCTTATGAGAAAAGCGTGGTGCGCCCTAAGTAGGTTGTCTTCGCCCAGCCGCCCCCCCCCCTTTCTAGTGGAGACACTCCTGATTAATCTGAGAATATTCTGTTTTTAGAGGTCAGATGCTCAATGGTTTTGGCATTGTGACATTTGCATTTAATTCCTCACTCCACGATACCGCTGGTTTTTCACCTTTCTATCTTTTGTTTGGCCGGGACCAAACTTTACCTTTTGACACTATCTTTCCGGCAGCCGTCGATTCGCCGACTGAATACGCCTGTGATGCTATCACCAGAGCTCGCAAAGCACGAGAAGTCGCCTGTAAGCGCCTTCTAGCTTCGCAAGAGCACCAGAGGCAGCGTTACGACGCACATCATCGCGACGTTTCCTTTACCCCGGGTTCACTTGTGCTGTTGTGGACCATGACTCGGCGCGATACACTTTCTGAAAAACTGCTTTCCCGATACTAGGGCCCACACCACGTATTGCGCCAGGTGACAGATGTCACCTACGAGATAGGCACACTCGAGTCTACATCTGCCTCCATCTCACTGCCTACACCCACTGTTCATGTGATCGCCTTAAGCTGTACCGCTCAGCAACACCATAGAAAACACTGTGACAGTGCTTCAGCACCCGGGGGGTCATGTTACAAGAATATTGCCACGTGCGTGCGGCGAGAAAGACGAAGACGACAGCGCAAAGGCTCATACGCGTTAGACAGCAGCCAGAAAGAAGAAAGAAGAAGAACTCGCTGGCGCGCGGTATTAAAAAGACCGATCTGCTGCTCTTCTCTCGATCTTGGTGTTACGACCTCTCTTTTGACGTCGCGACACTGATGGAGGTGCTGGAGCCTACAACCTGATGCAGGAAAGCCTTATTCGGACACGTACCCCCAGTCCGGAGACTCAGCCTCTCGTCACGACTCCAATACACCGATTCAGCCGGCGCCTCCTTGGCCTAAGTTCGGAGTTCTCGACTGTTCCTCCTCTTCCCAGCATGGCCGCTCCTACAACATCAGCGGATCTCCTTCCTTCCCAGGTGACTCTTGAGCATCCTCACGTCCCTGAAATCTTCCGTGGGGAAGCGTATGAGGATGTCGAGGACTGGCTCGAACAGTTCGAACGGGTCGCTGTGGTGAATCGCTGGAGCGAACAACAAAAGCTTGGCCGTGCCTATTTCTCGATGGAAAATAGCTCGCGCACATGGTACGAGAACCGGGAGCCTACTTTCCAAACTTGGGCCAATTTCCGCCACAAGCTCCTCGAAACATTCCAGAGGTCGGATCGGCGGGATCACGCACAGCAACTGATTGAAGCCCGCGTGCAAAAGCCCAACGAAACCTTTGCCATGTTCGCAGAGGACATGACTCGTCTGTTTCGCCGAGCTGACCCTGACATGCCCGAGTCGAAGAAGGTGCGTCATTGGATGCGGGGCGTCAAGGAACCGCTCTTCGCGGGCCTCGTACGAAATCCGCCGACAACAGTCGACGAATTTATAAAGGAGGCGACTGTTATTGAGCGGGAACTGCAGCAACGATGCCGCCACTTTGACCGCCTGCCCAACCACACGCCAATAAGTGCTGCGGCTCAGCACGCTGCCGTTAGCGAAAGTTCCCTGCGACAAATGATCCGGGAAATACTTCGTGAGGAACTTCGGGCCCTCGGCGTTCATTCTACCGAGCCGGCAGTTGCTTCTGTCCCTGAAATCGTGCGCCAGGAGTTGCGGCAAGCCTTTTACATCGCCCGCGCCATGTCCTGAGCCGCGTCCGTTCAGCTATGCTGATGTGGTCCGTCGTCTTCCACCTTCACCTGAGGCAGCGCCATTCCAGCCACCGCCCGCTCTCGTGCCTTGGTGGCAACGGGATTCTGCGAGACGACCACCAGTTCGCAGAACCGACTTGTGGCGCAGGGCTGACCGTCGACCCCTTTGCTTCCACTGCGGGGAACCAAGCCACATTTCCCGCTACTGCCATCATCGAGATGCTGGGTTTGGCAACTTTTCACGTCCAGCTTATTTTCGCTTTGAAGACCGTCGCGCCCACGATGGTGACCGCTTGCCGACCAGCCAGGTACCTTCACCAAGTCGTCGTTGGCAATATCCGTCACCTGTGCGTCACACTTCCCCGAACCGCCAGAGATACTCTGACGTTACCAGAGGCCGTTCCCCGAGCCCGCGCCGGGGAAACTAAATGCTGCGACCTCCGGGGGCAAGGTTGCCAATCGTCGAGACGCCGAAAAGTCCTCCCTACCGCCGCAAGAAGACGATATGACGACGACGACGACGACGAATACTAATGCCGAGGACGTCGTACGGGCCGATCTCAGTGTTCTCATAGATGGACACCACGTGACAGCACTGGTTGACACAGGCGCTGACTTCTCGATTATGCGGCAAGAGCTCGCCAACGGCCTTCGGAAGGTCAAAACGCCGTGGATAGGGCAGCACATAAGAAGTGCTGGTGGTCAGCTAATGACTCCAACGGGCAAATGCACCGCTCGGCTCGTAATCGGTGATTCCAGCTTTGTCGCCACTTTTGTCCTTCTACCAGAATGTTGTAAAGAGCTCATTCTGGGTATGGATTTTCTGCGAGAGTACGACGCTGTCATCAACATTCCGGACCGTATGGTGACGTTTTCCGCACATCCATATGTCGAAACCACCACTACCACCACTGACGACCGACACGAGCGTTTGCGAGTAGCCGACGATGTGACGCTGCCGCCGAGATCCTGCTGCCTTGTGTCTGTATCATGCGAGCGGCCATGTGATAAGGATGTGATAGCGGAGCAAATAGCTACGCTATTGCTTACGCAAGGTGTTTCCGTCGCGAGAGGCGTTCTGGCACTAGCTGATGGGCAGGCAGAAGTACTCCTCACCAACTTCAGCAACGAGCGCCGTCACATCCAGAAGGGTACCGCGATTGCCTACTACGACGACGTCGACCAAACGAATGATTGTTTCGCTTTGAAACCTCACGACGCGACCACGCCTGCCTCGACGCCTTTGTCTGCCGACGTCGGCTCTACTCTGTCACCCTCTGATAGGCAGCGCCTACTGGAACTGATACACCAGTTCAAAGATTGTTTTTCGTGTACATCAAAGGTCAGGCAAACACCATTGACCAAGCACCGAATCGTTGCTGAAGATAACACGAGACCGATCCGACAAAATCCCTACCGTGTGGCTCCGAAAGAACGCGAGAAGATTCAAAAGCAAATACAGAAGATGCTCCAGGATGACGTCATACAGCCTTCAAAAAGTCCTTGGGCATCCCCCGTGGTATTGGTTAAAAAGAAAGACGGCAGCTTGCGCTTCTCTATAGATTACCGCAAGTTAAACCAAGTCACGAAGAAAGACGTCTACCCGCTGCCACGCATAGACGATTCTCTGGATAGACTGCGGCATGCACGCTATTTCTCATCAATGGACCTACGAAGCGGCTATTGGCAGATAGAGGTCGACGAGCGCGATCGTGAGCAGACTGCCTTCGTGACGCCCGACGGTCTTTATGAATTTAAAGTCCCTCCATTCGGGTTATGCTCAGCGCCAGCCACTTTTCAGCGTTTGATGGACACCGTACTATCAGGCCTGAAATGGCAAACATGCTTGGTATATCTAGACGACGTTATTGTCTTCTCAGCTACATTTGAAGAACGTCTAAGCCGGTTATTCACAGTTCTCCAAGCTATACGTTCGGCTGGCCTGACGTGAAAACCAGAAAAATGTCATTTTGGTTTCAGTGAGT
Organism: Rhipicephalus sanguineus; assembly: GCF_013339695.2. NCBI lineage: Eukaryota > Metazoa > Arthropoda > Arachnida > Ixodida > Ixodidae > Rhipicephalus > Rhipicephalus sanguineus. Next base: position 115,571,752 of record NC_051184.2, read on the forward strand.
TTCCTTCCTAGGCCACGTCGTAAGTCACGAGGGTGTTCGACCTGACCCAGCCAAAATAGACGCTGTTGCCAACTTTCCTGCACCACACGACAAAAAAGCAATGAGGCGCTTCTTAGGACTATGTGCCTATTACCGACGATTCATCGCGGACCTTTCGACTATTGCGGCACCTTTAACACGCCTCACACGAGAGGATTTTCCTTTCCTTTGGGGCGAAAAGGAACAAATGGCATTTACCGACTTACGTCAACGCCTCCAAACACCTCCAGTTCTTGCGCACTTTGACCAGGAAGCGCCAACAGCACTTCACACCGACGCCAGCAATGTTGGCCTGGGCGCCGTACTGGTACAGTGGCAAGACGGCATTGAAAAAGCGATAGCCTATGCCAGCAGAGCTCTCTCTCGCACCGAGGAGAACTACCCGACTACCGAGAAGGAATGTCTCGCTGTGGTGTGGGCAGTTATCAAATTTCGTCCATATTTGTACGGGCTCTCATTCAAGGTCGTCAGCGATCACCATTCGCTCTGCTGGCTCACTTACCTGAAAGACCCATCTGGCCGTTTGGCGCGCTGGAGCCTTCGGCTTCAAGAATTTGATATGAGCATAACCTATAAATCCGGAAAGAGGCATACTGACGCCGACTGCCTCTCGCGGTCGCCCGTCGAGCCTGCCGCTATTCATGACGAATCCATGGACGCCGCATTTTTGGGAGTCGTCAACACGGCCACTATTTCACAAGAGCAGCGCGGCGACCTAGAGCTGGTTCCGCTCATCGATTTGTTGGAAGGACGACGTACAGACGTGCCGCGAATTTTTGCAAGAGGACTGCCATCTTTTTGTTTACGGAACGACGTTCTCTACAAGAAGAACATTTCTTCAACCGGCAGCGCGTACTTGCTCGTCGTGCCTTCATCATTGCGAAAAGAAATTTTAGAAGCCTGCCATGACGAGGCCACTTCCGGTCACCTAGGCTACACCCGAACATTGTCCCGACTGCGACGAAAGTACTACTGGCCAAAACTACCTGCTGCTGTAAAACATCACGTCCAGACTTGTGCTGACTGCCAAAGACGCAAAGCGCCCCCAGGTAAACCAGCGGGCCTATTACATTCTGTAGAAGTACCAGCACGGCCATTCGCCCAAATTGGAATAGATTTCCTGGGCCCATTCCCAACTTCTACCGCAGGGAACCGATGGATCATTGTCGCCACTGATTACCTGTCTCGCTGCGCGGAGACTAAAGCTATGCAGAAGGGCACAGCAGCAGAAGCGGCTCACTTCTTCATCGAAAACGTCGTCCTTCGACACGGCGCCCCAACAGTGGTCATCACAGACAGAGGAACTGCCTTCACGGCTGAACTGTTGGAGTCGGTTCACAGGCTCAGTGGTACAGCTCACCGGAGAACAACTGCGTACCATCCCCAAACCAACGGACTAACAGAGTGCCTTAATAAGACCCTTGCAGACATGCTCTCCATGTACATCGACACGGAACATAAAACCTGGGACGAAATCTTGCCTTACGTGACCTTCGCCTATAATACCGCTCGACAGGAAACTACTGGAATGACACCGTTCAGTTTAATCCATGGTCGCGAGGTCACGACAACGTTGGACGCTATGCTGCCGCACGAGGGTGACGACATTGATACCGGCGCGGAAGAATTTACTCAGCGCGCCGAGGAAGCCAGACAGCTTGCCCGCATGCGCATTTGTCATCAGCAACATAAAGATGCGAAACGGTACGCCCTGCGACACTAATTTGTTGCCTACACACCAGGCGACAAGGTATGGGTCTGGATTGCAATACGTCGACGCGGACTTTCTGAAAAAATTACACCATCTCCCGCTAAAGGGGACCATGAGGCGATGCGAAGCCGGAGCACTTGCACGATCGCGTTCCGTTGGCGTTCGTTGGGCATGCTACCGACCTCGCGTCGTGGAACGCGAAGAGGGACGCTACGCGCGTCGTATCTTCCATCTAGCCTGGCCGTTAATTCTCACAGGGCGAGCGGGGAACGCGGTCGACAGGCGGGCGAGAGGGGGGCAGCGTAGGAGAGGAGAGAGAAAGGGAGGGGACGCGCATGCGCTCGAGCTCATCGCGGCGTTGCGCAGGAGAGAATTTCGGCATGTCTAGCCCGCGTTTCAGAGGAAGAGTGGAAAGGGGGAGGGGAGCGGGGTATGGGAGAGGGGGAGGGGAGAGGGAAAGTGGAGAGGGGAAGGGGAAAAGTGGAGAGGAGGTGTGTGGAGAGGGTATACGCCTGCGCAGTAAGGGTGGTCACGCCGCACACCACCACCACCACCACTGGATTGAGCTCCGCCTTAAGATACTTCGCATCTAAAACTGCTGAGACGATACTTTGGGTCATACAGAGTCATCCGACGCTTGAACGACGTGAACTACGAGGTCGTTCCCGACAGTGATTGCGGTTCCATTCGCCGGAAGTATTCACCCGAAGTCGTGCGGATGAAACCGTGCCTGTCCAGCTAACTCTGGTTAGGTTCCAGTGCATATGTGCGCGCTTTTCTAAGTAGAGCGCCTAGGCTGCGCATCGGGACGATGCCTCTTTCGGAGGGAGGCAAATGCCACGTGCGTGCAGCGAGAAAGACGAAGACGACAGCGCAAAGGCTCATACGCGTTAGACAGGAGCCAGAAAGAAGAAAGAAGAACTCGCTGGCGCGCGGTATTAAAAAGACCGACCTGCTGCTCTTCTCTCGATCTTGGCGTTACGACCTCTCTTTTGACGTCGCGGCAATATGTTTCACACTGCAGAAGCAAGGAAGGCACCAAAGAAGACGAGTGGGACACGCTCTCCGCCATCTTGTCTTATGCTTAGGCGTGGCGTAAATATTGCCACGGGGTCGTCACGTGGACGCAGGCAGCAGTCGGCTTGTCCAAGAGGAAACTCTTTATTTGGCCGAACTTGTGGCCGGGAAACGGCAAGTCAAACTACAAGCGATACACACTGTGTACTGATAGCGGCGAACAGAGCGTCGGCCATCGATAAAGTGCGCTGCGGTAAGGCACGTCGGCATTCATACATGCGACATCGAACTGGAATATCGCTGGTGGCCGTGTTAGTTCCAGAATAGACTCAGCTGTTCGCGTTTCCGCGCTCAATCTTAACAGAGATCCTAAAATAATCTGGAACGTTCGCAGGCATTCTGGTGCGGCTCGTAGAAGGCAGTAGTAACAATTATAAAGGGGCGGTAACACAAAACATAAAATCAAACGAGCGCGTGTGGCATTGCCCCCCTCTGAAAAGGCACCATCCCGATGCTTAAATAGAAGATGGAAGTGAATACAGAAATAAAGTGCAATAATTACATAAAGTACAGTCCCCAGGTGTTCGCTAACGCACAAAAACGGCTTAAGGCGCACGAAATGGACGACTTCAGGTCGTGCGCGGCGCCGTTGAGTGTTCGTAGTGCCGTCCGGGATAACCTCGTAGTCTAGGGCGCGGAGACGTCGGAACACCTTGTATAGCCCGAAGTATCGTCGAAGAAGCTTCTCGCCAAGCCCCGTCGGGGTATCGGCGTCCAGACTCACACATGGTCACCGGGTTGGTATTCCGTGTGTCGTCGTCGAAGATTATAGTGACGGCTGCCGACCCTCTGCTTGTTCTTGATTCGCAGGCGGGCGAGCTGTCGAACATCTTCGGCGCGTTGCAGATAAGCGGCGACGTCAAGATTGTCTTCGTCGGTGGCAGTCCGCAGCATTGCGTCGAGCGTCGTTGCTTTGCTCCTTCCGTATACCAACTTGTATGGCGTCATCGGCGTCGTTTCTTGTACAGTCGCAATCTTTTTGACAGTGAACACGGGAGCGCGTGGGTTTCCGAGCTCGCAGCGCAGTTAAGCGGCCGCAGCGAGAAGCATTGCTCATGCGCAGTGCATCCGGCGTGCGAGAATTCTGCCGTCGCGCGAATTGCGTAGGTAAGCAAGCGCGTGTCGTCTGCTGCACGCGTATACTGCAGTAAGAAAGCCGTGTGCTTCAAAGTGGTAACAATGTTGAACGTGCAATTACGTTTCACACGATGCACAAATGAACTTGAAAATGTGTTATCTTTTGCTGGCGTTCTCAAGATCATCGTTTATCTAAGTTAGGCGCTTTCCCAGACGCACTTTTTGTGTTCCAGCATGACCTGACGCCGGTACACACTGCAAAAGTAGTGAAAGATCACATATAAAATAGTAGGATCACTGTGCTCTTCTGGCCAGCGCCAACATTTTGTGAAAATTATACGCAAGAGTGTACATAAAGGAGCGATGTTGCGACACCCTGTTTACGCGGCGACTGCGGACGAGCTCTAGGTAGCAGCTCGCGAAGAGTGGGAGAATCTTCGAGCGCACCATAACTTTGTGCCAGAGATGTAGTCGTCACTGCCCTCTAGAATGGCAGCAGTGTTATTTCAAAGGGGGACATGAAAAAATACTAACACAACAAGAAACAAAATTATTCCAGTTTACTCATGCTCCTTCCCTAAACGTGTCAATTTTTTTGTGAAACGTGCACCAAATAACAGTTCAGATGTTCGTGTTTCTTTGTCTGTTCGTTGTACGACTACAAGAACATAGGACAAAGAAAAAGACGAAAGCTACGTGACACGCCAAGGGTAAGAAGCACAACGTTTGAACTGAGAGCATCCAAATTTTAGTAGCCTTCATAATGCGGTCAGCACCGAGGGGCAAAAAACAGCTAGCAGACGACAAACGAGTATTCTGATGACGTGATGCGCGCGAAGGGAAGCTACCCTCCTCGCGCATGCGCGCACATACATTGACGTGACGCCTAACGGCGCTAGTAGTACACAAAGCCAAGCGCTCCTGTGTTCACTCTCAAAAAGATTGCGACTGTACGACCGTGTTGTATGCGAAGGTCACGTACGGAAGGATGCAATTCCACATCTTGTGCTCGACGTCGATGTACAGGCTGTTTTACACTTAGGGGAAATCTCGGAGCGCGTGGCATCGTGATGCCGCCGGCGCTGCAACCACGCGCCGTCAGCAGCTCGCGCGTGCGCAGATGTACAACTCTACACCCTTGAAGCGTCTGCGCACGCGCGAGCTGCTGCCGGCGCGCGATTGCAGCGCTGGTCGCATCGCGATGCCAGGCGCTCCGAGATTTCCCCTAAGTATGAAACAGCCTGTACATGGCCAGCATGTTGGCGATGGTATTGTTTAGACGCTCGGAGAGGCCATTGGTCTGTGGGTGGTAGGCGGTGGTCCGGCGGTGGCTGGTCTGGCTGTATCCCAAGATCGCCTGAGTTAGGTACGCAGTAAAGGCCGTACCTATGTCAGTAATGAGGACCTCTGGGGCGCCGTGGCGCAGGACGATATTCTCAACGAAGTACTTGGCTACCTCAGCAGCACTGCCTTGGGCAGGGTCCTTGTCTCGGCGTAGCGGGTGAGATAGTCGGTAGCTAGGACGAATCATTTGTTTCCGGAATTGGACGTCGGGAACGGCCCAGTAAGTCCATCCCGATTTGCTGGAACGGCCATCGAGGTGGCTCGATAGGCTGCAGAAGTCCGGCTGGCCTGGTCGGTGGTGTTTTGTGTCGCTGACAGTCTCGCCAGGTCTTCACGTAGCGAGCGACGTCGGCAGCAAGGCGTGGCCAGTAGTACTTTTCCTGTATTCGGGCTCTTGTTTGGCCACACTGTTACGCTTGCTCCTGCAGAGAGCGGCAGTGGCTGTCCAGTCTGCAGCTGGTCGTCTGCAGCTAGTCGTGAGCAGCTGGTGAAATGGGTGGTACAAGTGGTAACACTGGTCCCCCCTCCCCCCCCCCCCCCCCCCATTCGCCTCGTCCATGTGCATGGGGGATATTTGTAGGGGATTCTCCTCGCGAGCCGACTTCACTAGGCTCCGCCTTTATCACCCGAGGATTTGTCCTTCATGTGAATACCGCTGTATGGTATGGTGAACTACTTTTACCATCACTCGGAGCCGCAGTGTTTCGTAAACTTCTCGGTTCATTTAGGCTATTCTGATGATGATGATGATGATGCAAACTTTATTGGGGTCCAGAGAAGATAGCGCTCTCGACTCAAGTTGCCTTGTGTATTGAGGAGCTAACAAGATCAAATTATAAGGGTCGCGAAACATGGAATGAAAAGTGGCCGAAAAGCTATTGCCACATGCATCAACGCGCGCCGTGCGATTGAAGCGTGACTAGGTGAGGAGGGGACAATAACGAAAACCAGAACTTCTCAAATTTTTTTTAATACTCTTAATTTTATATATGCCGCATTAAATTAGGAATTTGCCTTGCAGCTTATCCGACACATGGCTAAATAGTTCATTGGCTCATTTTTGTGGTCTAGCGCTATAAATGAGGGGCGTGTGCAGGCAGTCTGCTATGTGAGCTTGTGTTTAGTTCGGCCCATTGTCGGGTGAACGTGGCATCGCTCACTTTTGCGCGGTGGTTACATGCGTATCTTCAGTAGGTTATTTATTTGCTTATGTGTTGTTTACTGGCGTGACACTTCAGAAAAGCTCAACTGGCTCACAGAATGTGTAGAAAACCACTCCTGTGACTGCAGACTGCTTTCGCTGGCGTACGACCGGCGTGCCCTTGCCTTTCGTCACGGTGAATACGGCACGCTAAGCGAAGAAACGCCGTACTGTAAGGTTGCCAAAGGGATACTTTCAATGCTGCTGTCTCGCTCCAGTGGTTTTCTTCGACTGGGCAACGTGAGTTTTCGAACTATTGTGCCCGTGAGCCGTTGTATCACAATTTCTTCTTCTGCAAAGTATTTTGGTGTATATTGCAAGTACACTATTTGGCTAATAAAACAAGCTTGATTCCCCAACCTTTCTTTTGATCATCCCTTTCTCTCGCACATGCAGTTGGCTAGCCAGAGAGATGCAATAAAATCACGTGGTTATCAAACGTATATAAAAGGTCAGAAATTAAAAAAAAATTCAATTTCGCACCATGTAGTGCAAATGCGCGACGTCGCTACAGCTTCCGATTGTGATGTCATATTTTATTTTTTATTTTTTGTTTGCTGTTAGTTGTCCCCGCGATACCTAAACGGCGACGGTAGCAATGAGCTGCCAACTACTTGACACATGGGCTTCTATAGAAATTTCACTCCCAGATTAGATATACCTTGGAGCTAATGCGATTCCCTGCAAGAACGCTTGAACTTTAAACAATTCGTGCATAAAAGACTACGCGTTCGGCCGCCCATCAGATTGCCGATGGCCGACGACTCTGATCGCCGCTATCAGTGTACAGCGTGTATTGCCTGTGCTCCTAGTTAGTTTTCTCGATAAAGGTTCACCCAATAAAGAGTTGCGTCTCTGTCAGTGTGAATGTCGCCTTCTTCGCCGTAACAACTACGTGACTGTACTAGAGACCGACGTGTACTTCATTACTTGCTCCAATTAAATTTGTATGGCCGCGTTTGTGATGTCCCATATGTATTACGTGTGCTTCAACGTCCATTCCCCTATGCAAGGCAATAATTTTCCGTCAGTCGTATCAACTCAGTTGATGCAGTTCTCTGAAATGTTTCTTTCAATAAGCGAAGCCTGTGTCCGTTATGCAGGTGTTGAGTACAAGTAACGTCTGAAATTTAATCAGAATTTTAAGAGGAGACGGAGAAAAATTTCATCAACGGCTTGCAGAGATTTGACGGCCCATATTCTATTGTTATTAAAGGCACGGTTGAATGTTACTGGAGTATTTCCTATATGCACTTTGATGTCTATAGTTGCTGCAGGGTGTGAGTATACAGTTCTTGAAATTCTGTTTTTTTCAGTGCACCCTAAGCCGTTATCTGATGAACAATAGCGGCTCTACTTACTATCATATCGGAAATGAAACTGCAATGGAAAGCTTGATTTCCTTGATTCGTGACAATTTGTTTATTTCCCAAGTTTCACACACTATTACGCCTTTCTTACGCTTGCGAATTCTCATACGTGCAAATAAAACTGATCATACGCATGTAACGAAAATCGCATGTGCTCGCAAGTTCCATACGTTAGTGTCACAAGCAGTTTGTGCGTAAAATATTGCGCATTTCTTTTTCAAGCGAAGCGTGCTGTGAAATACAGATTACAGACGCTGGCGGCGCGACACAAGAATCCAGGCACCGGCGAGTGTACAGAAATGTGAAGCTCGAAGATGCGCCCGTCACGTGCGTATGCACCGTTTTTCAATAATTGACGCTCTATCCATCGTGGGCTTCTCGGCTATCAGCCGTTTCTGATATGACAATATAATCTTTCATTGAGGTCACGTCACTTCTCTTTTCAACTTGCCGCATTCCATTGTTGCTTGGAAATGAACGCATGAGCGTAGTCGTCTGTAGCAAATGAATTCAATTCGCACGTCGAAGGAAGTGCGATTCCTGGCCCGGAGAAAGGAAAAAGTTAGGAGGGAGCAATGCGCACTCAGAAAGACAGAAAGAAAGGAAGCAAGAAAGAGAAAAGAAAGACAGAGGAAAGAAAGAAAGAAAGAAAGAAATGAAGAAAGAAAGGAAGAAATGAAGAAATAAAGAAAGAAATAAATAGAGAAAGAAAGGAAGACAGAAAGGAAGAAAGAAAGAGGAAGAAAGAATGCGAAAAGAAAGGAAGAAAGGAAAAAAGAAAGAAAGCAAGAAAGAGAAAAGAACGAAAGAAAGAAAGAAAGAAAGGAAGAAAGAAAGACAGAAAGAAAAAAATGAAGAAATAATAAATAAAGAAAGAAATAAATATAGAAAGAAAGGAAGAAAGAAAGAAAGGGAAAAAGAAAGGAAGCAAGAAACAGAAAAGAAAGGAAGAAAGAAAGCAAAAAGAAAGGAAGAAAAGAAAAAAGAAAGGAAGCAAGAGGAAAGAAAGAAAGGAAAAAAGAAAGAAATAATAAATAAATAAAGAAATAAATACAGAAAGAAAGGAAGAAAGAGGAAGAAAGAAAGCGAAAAGAAAGGAAGCAAGAAAGAGAAAAGAAAGAAAGAAATCAAGAAATAATAAATAAAGAAAGAAATAAATAGAGAAAGAAAGAGAAAAGAAAGAAAGAGGAAAGAAAGGAAGAAGGAAAGACAGAAAGAAATCAAGAAATAATAAATAAAAAAGAAAAGAAATAGAGAAAGAAAGGAAGAAAGAAAGAGGAAGAAAGAAAGAAAGAAAGAAAAAAAGAAAGGAAGCAAGAAAGAGAAAAGAAAGGAAGAGGAAAGAAAAAAAGAAACAAATGAAGAAATAATAAATAAAGAAATAAACAGAGAAAGAAAGGAAGAAAGAAAGGAAGAAAGAAAGCAAAAAGAAAGGAAGAAAGGAAAAAAGAAAGGAAGCAAGAGGAAAGAAAGGAAGAAAGAAAGAAAGGAAAAAGGAAAGAAATGAGAAATGATAAATAAAGAAGAAATAAATAGATAAAGAAAGGAAGAAAGAAAGAAAGGAAAAAAGAAAGGAAGCAAGAAAGAGAAAAGAACTGAAGAGGAAGGAAAGAAAGAAAAGAAACAATGAAGAAATAATAATAAGAAATAAACAGAGAAAGAAAGGAAGAAAGAAAGCAAAAAGAAAGGAAGAAAAGATAAAAGAAAGGAAGCAAGAGGAAAGAAAGAAAGGAAGAAAGGAAAAAAGAAAAAAATCAAGAAATAATAAATAAAGAAATAAACAGAGAAAGAAAGGAAGAAAGAAAGAGGAAAGAAAGAAAGGAAGAAGGAAAGACAGAAATAAAGAAATGAAGAAATAATAAATAAAAAAGGAAAGAAATAGAGAAAGAAAGGAAGAAAGAAAGAGGAAGAAAGAAAGCGAAAAGAAAGGAAGAAAGAAAGGAAAAAAAGAAAGGAAGCAATAAAGAGAAATGAAGGAAAGAAAAAAAGAGGAAAGAAACAAAGAAAAGCAGAAAGAATGAAAGAAAGAAAGGAAGGAAGGAAGGAAGAAATGTAGGTCAGGCTTCGCTTGCCCCCCTTTTCCCAGTAGGGGAAGGGGTCTTGAATTTTTATCGTGCTTATAGTATTATTATAATTATTTTTCTTATTTTGAAATCTGCTGTCGTACAGTCACCCTGTAAAGTATTTCGCGGGTCTCTCTGAAGCTGGTCAAACGAAATACCGGCTAGGATTTAAGTAAGCGTTGCCTAACTTCTAATTAAAAGTACATTAAAAACATTATGGTGACGTTGTTTTCATTTTCAACACCCATGACCGAAATCATAAGAACCGCAGCAGAGCTGTAGTTTTATTTGGCCGTCATTAGCACGTATTTCAACCTCCTGCGTAAGCATTTCAAGCTCCTGTGTAGATGTACGCGTCCACGCGGCCACGTGTTCGTAGAAATGAGTGATTTGGAAGCGACGTCCCGAAGTTCAGCACGAAGATGAATTTTATTTGTGCGCCATGTTGATGAATCTCACGCAATCCATGTGTCTTCTGACACTCGTAGAGCAGAGCGTGTCTGTGCTTAGTGGTGATTGTTCCATCCAGGCGTCCAGCGCCGCGACGAAATAGCTTCACTCGTTGTTGAAGAGCATCAGCTGAACAGGCTGAACAGCCGGAGCTTCTTTTTTCCTGACTGTTGTTGCTCGGACCTGTGGGCAAAAAGAGTAATAAATAAATATACATTTATTTATTGGCAACAAATGAAGCGTATGTTTGTGTTTGCATGTGATGACTACATGTGGTGATTGCAAATACAGTTGTTCAATTACATGTGAATGCTTGTGTTTGCGTTAGATTGTAGCTGCAGCCTGAAATTTGCCGCTGAAAAGGGGTTTCCCTGGCGCAGGTGGTGGGATTTTCTTAAGGAATTTTTCCTGCACCAAAGCAGACATAGACGAACACACACACACACACACACACACACACACACACACACACACACACACACACACACACACACACACACACACACACACACACACACACACACACACACACACACACACGCGCACGCACGCACGCACGCACGCACGCACACGCACACACACACACACGCACGCACGCATGCACGCACGCAACCCCGACAAGTCACTATGCTTCGTGTGTTCTCATCATTTTCACAGCGAAGGAGCTGTGCGCTAGTTCCCAGCATATCGCTGCCGAGCGCATAGGCCAAAAGCCCCTGGCATCACCAAGGAAGCAGAGGTGTATTTTGAAACCTTAAAGTGGAACCTATTCGCCCGCCAAGGAATGGCGGAAGACACTGACGCATTAGAAAAAAATCCCGGAGAATAAAGAAGTAAATAATAAAAGAAAATAAATTGTCTTGGCAGTGCTGGACATGAGCCCGGGCTCAACACTCCTAAAGTGACTGTCTTTAGCTCGTGTCACACACTCATGCTGTGATTGAAGCGAAACTATATGAGTAACGTCTAAAGTTGGGCGAGTTGGTGATGCATGGTGAACCACAGCGCAACTACCAAGGCGAGGACAACTTTAGACAAGGCGCGTGCCTAGTGCCATCTATGATATATAAACGCAACTGCTGAATATATGAACGAACTGCACCGTACCTAAACCCTGCTTCCAAAGGATCTTTCGCGCCCGTCAGCTCCGCTGGCCATCACCTTCACAGAGCCTCCATGTCTTTTAACACGAACGTGTTTTATGCGGGATCCACCAAGACTTCACAGACGTCATTTCCGTCACGGAAATGATGTTGGTTAAATACACACGAACAGATGGCAAAGTGAAACTTGAAGAAAAAATTTAGTCGAACCCGCAACCTCTCGGTCCGTGGCGGTGGGCGCCGAGCGCCCTACCCACTGCGCTACCGGCACACACGCACGGGTCGTTGCAAACGTGCCTTATATCTCGCACACCTTCTCCTCGAGAGAGACGCCAGCGGGAAGTGGAACGCCCTCGCGTGTTCACGGCTTAAACTACGAACTCTGCATCTCGCGTTCCTGAAGCGCTGTATGCGTGAGGAGAGGCATAGGTAACCCTATTACAGGCGAGCTTACACTTTGCCGTTTCTATCCTAAAATGGAGATTTCAGTGAGTGCATATCGAGTACCAGTGTTTATTATGTGCTTGTTGACGCCATATTTGCGCGGGATTCCCGATGTGCTGTGTCCGATATTCTGTGTATGTTAACTATTTCAACTACCACAAAGGTTTATACATGATCCTGCACGTTAGTCATCGCGACGGAAATGCGCCACCAGACGACAATGTCGGTGAATCCACGTTAAACGGTGCTATAGCTACCAAACGGGAGGAGTCATTGTGCAAGGTCTCATATATCAATGCACAATAAACAATCAACTATGCTGTGAAGGCACGTTTCACTTTCGTGTCATGCTGATTCCTATGACGGAGGGACCAAGCATGTTTCTTCTATGTCTACGTATAGCAAGATAGAAAGGTGGGCGAGTTGGAGTCGATGCATACTTGAAAAGTCATTTTTTCACTCGGTTACAGCGCAACACACACGAGGACAATAGAAGAAAAATGGACCACACGGCGCGTTTTCCTTTTAATGTCCTCGTGTGTGTTGCGCTGTAACCGAGTGAAAAAATGAATCCCAACCAACTGGCCCAACTTGCTGTTTTGCTCCATGCTTGAAAAAAAACCAGCGCCAAGACGACGGAGAACGCACAGGAGAATTGTCTTGTAAATGCCCTGTGTCCTTCTTCTGTGTTTTCTACGTCGTCCTTGCGCTGGTTTTTACAAGTCTACGTATACGTCCACAAATAATGTTAAGCAGACAATTCAGAGTAATGAAGGGAGCGCAACTAGCACTACTGACACTTGGCTCAAGGCTATGACTGCACTCTGGGTGTGAGGCTACACTAAGTCTGCTTAATACCCATTCCTTCGCTGGCATTAAAAGTCACGTGGTCAATGGTGGCGTGAGTAAGCGCGACTTGACAAGGGCGTGGAAAGAAAAGAGACATGGACACAACGACACTTTCAAATGACACTTTATTATGGCAGGAACCGATACATACCAGCAGGCGAGCGGAAATAACATAAAAAGCCTTTAGCACCTCACGTCCTATTTGGTCCTAGCTCCTGCCTAGGATTTTTACCTTTTTGGGTACATGGCTCACATCCCAAGCATGAACTGCAATTGGTGGCCAAGTTCGCTCCTTCTCTGTTTTTAATTGAGGGCGCAGCGTCGACAGGGCTCTGCGTGAATGACCGCGTAGGCGAGCATTCATCGTCAATAGGTGACCCGTAAAATAAGCTATCGCAGGTAACTATGGGATGCGGCGGCTTCCGGTTCGACACACCACGCTGGCGAGGAGCGGCACGCACGTTTTTTTTTTCTCGCTCCGTCCGCCGTGGTGGAGCAGTGGTTATGGTACTCGGCTGCTGACCCGAAGGTCGCGGGTTCGATCCCGGCCACGTCGGTCGCATTTTGATGGAGGCGAAATGCTAGAGGCCCGTGTTCTGTGCGATGTCAGTGCACGTTAAAGAACACCAGATGGTCGAAATTTCCGGAGCCCTCCACTACGGTGTCTCTCAAATCATATCATAGTTTTGTGGCGTGAAACCCCGAATATTTTTTTTTGCGCTCCTTAAACGATATCTGCCTCTCCGTCCCCGTTTCAGCGATGTCAGCGCTTTAGAAGATGATTATGTGTTTTGGTTAAACGTCACTGCGATGATGACTCAAACGATATGGAATGCTTTTCTGCTGCTCGCGGGTACTGTAACTGTTTTGCTAGCAGATCAGGCGACACAGAGAACAGTTTTGATTGCGTAATATATTGCTGCACGTGAGAAGCGTATTTTAACGATCTCAACAACGTTGCTAATTGGGTGAGTTGGAACATGTCATTCATAATGGTATTGACCGCAAACACTAGACAAAGGACGAACGAGAGGACAAGGACGCAGTGCATTCTTCCAACTAAAATTTATTCGGAAAGTGCGCACATATATATACGCAGAGGAAAAGAACCGAGCCAAAAAAGATAGAAACCCGGGTGCGAAAAACAAAAAAAAACGCAATAAAGTGTCACGCTAGAAAAAAAAAAAGATCGACGTCTTTGCTAGGTGCGCCTGCGCGAGAATTCAGTTCTCGATATAACATCCACCGAAAACACATGCGTAAGCTTGCTATTTACTTTGTCTTTAACGCTCGAGTTGGAGCAGCCGACGGCTGAACAGCCGACTATGGTTTTGCAAGGCGATAATGCCGCGTGCAAGAATTCCGAACTATCAGAGGCCCACTGCTGAGCGTCCCGCCGTCTGCTTGCCTCGAACCGGAAACCGGCAGCAGACGACGCATCCCACAATCCCTCGCTCTTTTGCCGGTCACCTATTACAAAACGAGAAGAAGCGAACTCGACCGCTCATTGCTGGTCATCCTTGGGATGTGTGCCAGTATTAAAATGTCAAAGGACACTTGAGCTTCAGCTCAAGAGTGGAACGCCACAGCGTCATCGGGCCCCATTCGCATCGTTTGCTTAATCGGCAGCCTCGCTTCGCTTCTCGGTGCACCCGTCAACCATACCGCAAGGGAGGGAACGTCTGTGCGCGTAACATTGGCCGTGTAAAACTATCAGTGCTTATTGCAAGTACAGTTCCGAAGTGCCCACAACGCCATAACTCTTTATTTCTCGAGTCAACGAGGTACCCACTACGCATCTGTAAGGCAGCACGCGAACCTACGTAGCTGCTCACTTTGTTGATGCTTTTGCTGCTGCTGATAATTAAACACGTGTGAGCGTTTTGAAATAGGTGGGTCTTTAAACCGCTCACTCGTTGTGCGATTCACATGCCTTGACGCCTGGGGCGTTCTACGCTGCTGCTACTTGCATTACTCACGTTCCTCGGCTCCTTGCATTACATCACGTTCGTATAAGGTTTCTCTTGAGAATCACTTTTAAGCAGTGGTGTGGTTATGTGGTAGACCACCTGCCTGCCACTCAGAACACCTGGGTTCGATTCCCACTCAAACCGAATTTTTTTGTTATATATTTATTTACATCTATCAGGAATTTTCGCTCACAGACAATGCTGTCTTTCGTTCACAATCAACGACGCCGACACCGGAATTTCTGCGAAACCAGTTCTTTGACGCTATAGCGTAAAAAAACGTTAAAATTACGTTTACGTAAAAACGTAAAGCAAGGACAGAATAGGACGTGAGGTGTGCGATGCTTCTTACGTTAAAGAAATGGGCGAGGATTGCATAAGTGACACTTCTGTTGCTGTTTATAGCACGGAAAGCAATTTTCTGCGCAGATTTTGTTGATGTGATGTAGGCTTGATGTGTATATCCTCCTCCTTTCCCCTCCTCCCTCTGTTCATTCCTTTGGGACGTGTGAACAGTGCATATATATGTAGCGACCAAATGAATAAAAGCAGTTGATAGTTCGCGCCCTGTGTGTCTACATCGTTCTGTGTTCTTTCGACTTTATGCGCAACGATTCTCAACATAGGCAAGATCAAGACAGCACAGAACGTTACCGCGACAAAGTTGACATTCCAACTCTTTTTGAGATATTGAGAGGGAAAGTTGACTAACACACATTTCTTCAAATATAGCAATCTCATATGCCTCAACAATTTCTCTCGTCATCCTACTATGCGCCTTGTACAGGATAGTAGTGTTTCCAAACGAGGGAATGCAGCCACGATCTCGGTAGCGAATGTCCAAATGATCCGAAATTACTTTTGCGGCGTTATAGTAGTACGTGGTTAATAAATCTTCCGTTCTGACGTTGTCTTCTATGGTCCCTTACGCGTTCACCTAAACCGAGTCCTGTTCTTTTTTTCCTCTAATTTCTTCGTCATTTAGGTCCACTGCAGAAAAATCTCAAATTTGCCTATTGTATCCCTGCGAGCTCCTTAATTTCTTCGCTCGATCCTTGGCTTCGTTGTCTTTCCGTTGGTATGCACACCGTCAGCGCCGACCTAGTGTATATCGTGTTTCTTTTTTATATTTGCCGCGCTAATACAGGCTACGATGATGGATGACCAACTCGCCCGAGCCGCAACCCTTATGCACACCGTTGTTCTAACTGATGACCCGTTGTCAGTCCTGCGTATTACATGGCCGGCGCACGTCTCATTTCTTTCGTTTAACAATATCGGCTTCCCCGTCTGTTGTCGCACCCGTTCTACTTTTTTCCGTTCTCTTAATGTTGGTCCTATAATTTTCGGTTCCATTGCGTAATGCGTGGTCCTAAGCTTTTTTTCTCCAGTTTCTGTTAACCGCCAAATTTCAGCCCCACATACCAGAGCTGGAAGTACGCAATTATTGCATACGTTTTGTTTTAGAGACAGCGCCAGCTTGCCTGTCAATACTTAGTAATGCCTGCCGAATGCGCTCCAGCCAATCCATATCATTCGGTCAATTTTCTTTTCATGATTGGGCTCCCCTGTTAGACCTAGGTATATACACTTTTGTGCAGTCTCTGAGAGTTGGTTGTCAATAACAGATTGTTTTCCTTTTGCTATGCCTTTCCTTTGTCTTCAGCATATACAATAATAATAATAATTGTTGGGGTTTAACGTCCCGAAACCACGATATGATTATGAGGGACGCCGTAGTGGAGGGCTCAAGCAATTTGGACCTCCTGAGATTCTTTAACGTGCACCTAAATCTAACTATACGGGCCTCAATCATTTTCGCTTCCACCGAAAAAGTCACAGTTCCATCGCAAGGGCGAAACAATGAATGCGATAGCAAGAAATTGTAGTGTTATACGAAGTGAGGCTGGCCGCTAACTGTTTTGTATCAGATCTCGCGTAACTACAAAACACTGGTGTAAGGGAATGCGGCCGCTCCAGGGAGAGATGCTCTGTCCACATAGTCACTTCGCGTTGAGAGCGCAGCACGTAGAAGGGTGTACGAGCCGCCCGCTTTGATGGTTGTTGAGATAGCGCGCGCCAGCGATTGCGACCGCACCCTTAGATTCAAAGTTCAAAGTTGCTGCTCGCGCGACACCCCCCTCTTCCCCCTCGCGTCTTTTCATGCTCGTTAAAGACGGGCGGGCTGTTTCCTGCCTGCTTCGACGGCAGGCCTCCCGAGCGGGGTGATGTTATCGCATGCACCCTCCGAGCGACGGAAATGGGCCAGCTCATTTGATCTCTGCTTCGGCCGCGTTCGTCAGCCCCGCTTGCGCGCTTTTACCCGCGGTAGAACATACGATGCCCGGGGGATCATATCAATTTGGACTTCATACGGGACATGACGGTGACGGCAAAAACCCGTTGAGACTGTCAATATAATTGCTATCGCAATAAAATGCGGCCGCCGTGGCCGGGATTCGATCCCGCTACCTTCGCGTAAGCAGTCGAGCGCCATAACCACTAGACCGTCGTGGCGGGCAGCATATGCATATTTAGCCCTACTTTAAAACTTCCTTGGTATAATTCCTCAATAGTGTTGATCAAATTACTAAATCTAATGATGTTTATTCATCGCAGTGCAGGGACCAGCGCTGAGCAGTTCTGTAGCGTACGCAAACACCGAGAATGGAATCGCCGTCTTATGTACTTCAAGGGCCAAGCGCCAATACTGACCCTTGTGCTCTCTTCGCCATTGCAACAGTTCATTCTGCTTTTCAAAGAAAGCGCCTGCTCCTGAAGTTGTTTTACAACGGCCGTTCGTCTTTAGCAAAGAAATTGCAGGTTTGGGTACCTCTGATCAAGGAATGGCTTATGATCTTCAAAATGCCCTCTCTTGATATGTCCGATATATCTTGGTTTCCTTAATGTACCAACAATAATGTATTCAAGGGAAAAGAAGGAATATACGTTCAATGACACAATTATTATGACTGATAAATAGGAGAGTACAGTAGTGCTTACATTGAGCACGGCATAGAAAGTAACAGCGCGAATGGAACAAGGACGACAAAGGAACGAAGACCACGGGACAAGTGCTGTCGAACTCCATAGCATAATAGCGCTTGTCCCGTGGTCTTCGTTTCTTTGTCGTCCTTGCTCCATTCGCGCTGTCACTTTCTTTGCTCTAATTATGAACGAACTAGCCCTCATCAAGTTGTTACTCACCATGGCGTACCATCCACACAAAAACAGCCTAGAATGACTTTCGTTTTCTTGGGGAAGGGGAGGCACGCGTTTATCTAGGGATGTGGGCTGCATCTGCAGGCGCTGTCGTCCATTCTTTCAGTTGACGTATCCTGCTATACTCGCAGACAACTTTTCTTGGCAATGAAAGAAAAGCGACGGGGACGGGGCTTCTGCACTCTTACGCGATGTAGTCCTGTTTGGCGCGCGTTAGGTACCAGTGTGGAAAGTGATAGCTTCGCGGCATCAGCATTGCATAGTTTCTGCTTTCTATTTTTGGAGACGCAGACGCCATTTCGCGTTTCAGGTACACGTAAAAGGCCCGCATTTCTCATGTGTGCGATAGGGCGAAAGGACAATGTAAAAATGAAACAAATATAAATATTTCACTGGTATTTGCTGCGTGCGGTCTCAAAGGTTTTCTTGTAGAAAATGAAGGCGTTTCTTTTGATCTTCACATTCAAAACACGGACTCAATTGAGGTGCTACATTTGTTCGCAGTAGCATTCGCTCAATTTCGCTTTGCCGAGAAAAGTTGTCCACGAGTATAGACTGAAGCTTCGCAGTATGGAATTGAGAGGGAGCGTGACTGATGAGAACACACTTGTTTGCAATGGCCTAAAATGGTCAGGGGCCAATTCCCCATGTTCCTTTAAACAGCATTTCGAATGAATAACGAATTAGAACACCAATCATTTCAGAAAGGAACGCTAGGGAGTTCACGTACCTATGGTGCAGGGCGATGACGATGGGGTTATTGCTGTAAGCCAGAAGTACCATGCTGTTTTCCTTAATTCTATCTTGATTTCTTTAAAATCTAGACTGCCAAACAATGATGCCGAATCGTGGAATGCAAATTCTTCTACGTTAAGTAAGAACAGGATTATTTCGACTACTACAGAAAGAAAGAGACCAGTTAGCTCCCAACCAAGCACACCCCGCGCACACACGTGGCCGCATGCACTTAACAAGGGGATGTGAACGGGACAAGCAGGCATTGTCGCCGTCCCTTTACCGAACGTATCGCTGTTGCACTGACATTTCAGGGAAGAGGGATTTGAAGCATGCTCAGTGTGAACTCAGCACGCTCCACTTGTTTGCAATGCCAAAACCTGATAAGCGGCCCTTCGGCCTTCCCATGTTCTTGGAAACAACAAGCTTCTTAGTTATTATTACTGAAGGAGTTCATTCCGGAAGATAATGGAGAGTTTACGTACTTGTGGTGCAGGGCGATGACGATGGGGAGGAAGGGTGGAAGGGAGTCTCCCTTGGACTGTGATTTGATAGCCTTGATGGCCTTGATGCGCTCGATGGCTTCGATTTGCTGGATGAGTGGCAGATACTTGGCGATCTGGGCAGCCTCAACAGGCTCCACTTCAGGCAATATTCCTCCCGCCCCTCCGGCGCTTGCCAGCCCCACCACCAGGAGCACCAGAAACGCCACCACTCGGAATGGCAGGGTAAACTGCGTCGCAAAGTGAACGGAATGAGCACTTGCCGCCGGTTCGAACGCTTCGACACGCACTCATTCTGCCTCTCGCAAACTCCCCAGGTCTAGGAAACGTCGTTCTATCGCTACAAATGAATCATTTTTTTTTCACTGGCTTTTTAAATGCATAGCTACCGAGATGCCTTGATAAGACACGGTAAGTACGCTTAGAAAACGTTTTCGCAAAATTAATCTCAAGCGTTGTTTTTATAACGCACGTACTGCGTGTCCGACAATGCCTTTTAAGGCTAGTTTTATCGCCCTAGTTTTATCGCCCTAGCTAGTTTTATCGCCCGGACAACTTAATATAAACCGGGTGTCGCACGTACCACCGTGAGGTACTTAAACCAACTAAAAATAAATAAATGTCCCAAGAGATTGTTTAATGAGAAAGTTTAGTAGTAATAGGCCAATAACATAAAAAAAAACATTGGAGGGATACGTAAGATTGCATGCACCCGGGAATGGCGAACTAATCAAATAAGTGTGTAGTACCATAACGGTTTCATGTCTGAGAGGAGCTCTAACGAAGTCATGCCCGGAAATGATTAACGAAAGCTTCAGCCAACAAACTATCAGACTAAAATATGCAGGAAACGAAAACCACGTGCTGTGTAGATCAGGCTACAAGCTGATTAGTTACGTACGCGGTAACTTTCAGAACAACAAGACGACAAAAAATGACAATAGAAAAAAGATAGTGTCATATCATATGCGCACAAGATTGCACATAACTTAAAGAACGTAGGAAACCAAGTAGGGTCTAGTAGTTGTTTTCTCGGCGCCCAACAAGCTTGGTAAAATATGTGCAGGATTAGACCGTAAAGTTTCCACAGCAGGAAAAACTAATGCCAATATATGCACGGTAAATCATAGAACAGTTTGTTAAATGCAAATTATCCGTCGTATATTGTTTGCCCCTATCGTGTGGCAAACAATATACGACGGGTCGACGGGTCGGTGTGTGAACATCTGGCTGTTAGAGCATAAGAGGTCATTAGGGGCAATAAATCATTCCCCTATAAAGGGACACTGTGCTCAGTGTGGATGCTCGCCACTGTTCAATGACAGCAACATGGTTTTCCACCATGGGAACCAACTAACTAGGGAAATTGTAGAAACATTTCACATTAAGAAAAGAAAAGACGGCTGCATTATTCAGTCATCGGTTCACTGAGTAATGGGGAAGTTACCTTCCTGGAAGGACACCAACCTTAAAGGGGTGGTGCCATCAAATTTCCAGGCTATAACAAGCCTGTTGTGGGCTTCCCCTGTATACAAGGACACTCCACACGAAGGGTCGGACACAGCAAACATTTAGAATATATTATAATTCACTTCCAAAGTGCACTTAAATGCCCATTCTCCCGATCGAGGCCCATCGCCAGCGCGCCAACCCTGACGTAGCTCTATAGGAGGGGCAACGAAAGTTGCAGTGACGGCACACCAGATCTGCTGTAGTATAGTGCCTAATATAGTGCCTATAGCTGAGTGACGTGAGTGACCTCCGGACCTCCGGACCTCCGCCACCTCTGCAACGTACAGCCGCGGCCACGGCTGTGTAGAGCGCACGAGCAGCCGGTTTTTGTAAAGGTTCTTGCTCTGCGGGGCGACACCTTGAGGCAGTTTCGGGCTCTGACGTGCTGTGTCAGGAGCATGCGCGGCCTAGTAGTCAGGCTGATCACGTCATAGCACAAAACTGCCTCAAGGTGTCGCACCGAAGAGCAAAACCAGCTGCTCACGCGCTCTACACAGACGTGGCCGCGGCTGTACGTACCGGCAAAGCATCGGTTGCTGCATCACTCGCCGAGTTTCGATCGCTTCCTGGCTAAGTGCGTCACAGCCTTCTGTGGTCACGTGACCAAGGCCCCTACACTGCTACGTC
This sequence comes from Rhipicephalus sanguineus, assembly GCF_013339695.2. Taxonomy (NCBI): domain Eukaryota; kingdom Metazoa; phylum Arthropoda; class Arachnida; order Ixodida; family Ixodidae; genus Rhipicephalus; species Rhipicephalus sanguineus. The sequence goes on from NC_051184.2 coordinate 115,593,049, forward strand.
ACTGCCCAACCTCGGCGCCCAGAAACGGAAACCGAAATTTGTCCACATAAAAAGGCGATATTAAATTATTTAGCGGGAATACATTAATCTTGGTGCGTGTATCATGCTTCCTGGAGCTATAGAAAACGCTTGCAGCAAAGCCACAAATTTGGTGGCACCATCCCTTTAAGTATATTAAACCGAATTTGTAGTGTTGGCAACTGTCACGCTCTTTTAATATACTACTGAGCACCATTCCACGACACGAGGAAATAACAACTTATGTGTATGGTTAGAATAACAGAGAGCTGAGCTAGTTGGCAAATATTCATTCTAAAAAGACAGGGCGTGCAAACACGGACACAAGAAAGAAGTCAGGACACCACAAACGCCGACCACTCACACACAAACCACAGAGAGCTGAGCTAGTTGCTAGCTCAGCTCTCTGTTATTCTAACCATACACATAAGTTAATTCCTCGTGTCGTGGAATGATGCTCATTAGTATAATAAATAGCACCAGGGAAAGCACTGAGCCTTGCGGTACTCCTGTCGTTTGTGTGTGAGTGGTCGGCGTTTGTGGTGTCCTGACTTCTTTAGTGTGTCCGTGTTTGCACGCCCTGTCTTTTTATAATGTCACGCTCTCCTTCATGTTATCTATTTCCGCTTCCATTTGAAGTGTGTGTAAGTTACTACCAATACACTTATCTGGCTGTTACCCTCGACTGTTTATTTATATATATATTTTTAAGGTGTCTAAGCTCCACATGCCTTGTCTTATAGCTTGAGTGTGCGCAAATTTTGTTCTTTGATGAAAATCCATATGAATGTTAGTTCATTTCTGTGTCGCTCGGGGGTGCATGGTTGCAATATATATGAAGTAAAATTTCTGAAATAAATTTAGTTGCGAGAGTAGCGAGTGTCGTACGTGTCTTTGTTGTCCCCTTCGTCCTTGTCAAAAGTACACTTCATCTTCTTCACCATACGGTATAATGCGTAGCACCAAATGGTGGAAAAATTCATGGTTCTAATTCACCCGGCTGTGGTAAAAGTTCGCTTTACGAAAATGTAAAAAAATTGCAGTGGCTTAGCTCGGCTATGCCAGGATATACGTAGCGTTAGCAAAGGTTCGGCTGATTATTCTTAGCTTTCCAGGTTGTCTAGGATTATTAGTCATCTTCTGTTCATTCTTCGTACGCTGAACCGCTAATTGCCAGGCAACTACTTCGGGATCCGATGACATAAGCTTCTCGGCTCTTCTGCGCCGTTGAGCAGCATTTGCGCTCTCCTTCTTCATGGCGTTACCCACCTGCAAGCGCCAGTCAGAGGCGCTATCAATCGGCTCCGGCGCAGTATCAAACGGCGACTGCACAGCGAAGGCGAATAGCTGCGCGCGCGCTGGCGCCAGCGTGTCTGCCATGGCCACGACGTCACTCCTCTCGAATGCGCAGACCAGCAGCGGCGAGTCGCGCGCGGCGGTGGCGGAGAGCGCGTGAGATCGCGGTGGCGGAGAGCGCGGAGAGCGGTGATCCAAGTGTGTGACATCACTGATCCTCGCGCATGCGCAGCACGGCTCATGAAGATCCACGCGATATCGGCTCCGGCTAGGCAAGTGTAGCTAACGCGACAAAACATCTTTGACGACCTCGCGCCACATGATTGTAAAGGGTTGGAAATGAAGCTGACGCAGCGACATGGCGTATTTTATGCACAAAAAGAAAAATGAAGACGAGCGCCATAGCGTAAAGTAATTGTTTGTGATACCAACGACGGTGCCTTAGCGCCATAGCGTGTTTTCTCTCATTCAGAACGAAGACGCTCGAATGCAGCTTACAGAGTTGCGTAACCTTATTTCCCTGCTGAGCGTGAGTGCAACAGTAGTGTTTCCCTCCATGCGGCGCCAACGGTTGTGGTAGAGTTGGCTTTCCCATTTGGACACAAATATCTATCGGGCGCCCAGATTTCTTCTGACCGCTGATGTCGGTAATAGGACATTCTATGGAGAAAGTCAAGGCGCACAGCTGGGCTAGTTAGTACCCGGCGTAATAAGACTAGCTTAAAGGGAACAAGAATGAGAAGAAGGAGATTACGGGACAAGCCGACCCGTAATCTAAGAGGTCTAACAGGCCGTAGTGTACGAATGTGCACTACGGCCTCTTAGACCTGTTAGCACTCCAGCTACCGCATATCTCCGAGGCCATGTTCCGCCCCTAGAGGCACTCGTTAAGCCTACATCTCCGAGAAAACGAGTATAGCTCTCCAAAACAATGCCAAATCGCCATGAATGCTTTGCCGTCGAAGCTTTGGGACACAAACCTAAAGCAAATACAAGCGTCTCGTTCGGACTAACAGGTCAGGCAATGATTCGAAGCGGGTAGCTCTCGCTTTTTTTTTTCTCCGCCGCGTTCGTCTACTCGCTTGGTTTGCCGTCTGGATGCGGTTCGCAGCCGGACGGGCGGCGGAACCATCGTCAGCGGAAGATTTCCGCCGAGCCGTACGTCATGTGGATGCACGCCTAAGACGACACGAAGTCGAAAGCTTTTTCTTCTCAGTCGATTATTAATCCTGTCCCGCCACCCTTCGAAACCTTCTGCACCTAACGTGGCCTTGCACTGCCTCCAAGATCGGAGGCACCTCACCTGGTTTTGCATTGCCTCCGTGATCGGACCACCTTTGACCAAGCTACGATATCATGTGATGACGTCATCATGTGACGTTACGTCACATGACGTCACAGTGACGTCACGAATTTTGCCGGTTTGTGACGTCATCAGGTGATGATTTCTTGCGTCACTCTTCACCGACGCCGACAGTCAAATTTCGCGCTTGATGAGGCATTTAAGGCTTTCGCCCTAAAGAGTGTTCAGTGCAGAGGAGACGTCACTGTCAAACTTCTAAGATAACCTTGCTCTCCAATACATCCCCATTGTATTTCCAACTGCGATTACATACACGCGTCGTAAGCACTCGTCAGATATTGACACCAGGTTGTGTCTGCGCGACCTGTGCAACGCTGTGCTGCTTTCCTCGGTTCACTTCTCTAGCCACGGGTATCTCTACACCCTTCGCAATAGCGTGAGTCATAGTTTTTTTTTTATTAGAAATAAACAAGGCATAGAAGTGTGCATGAGCGGTGCGCCGCAAACCAAACAAAAATACCGATCGCGCGTTTGAACTGTATACAAAGAGAGCGGCCCAAGTAATGCCGTCTCTTTTACAATGCATATGTCGTAATATTGTTCTGCAAGTCTAAATTATGTTCCAGGCGAGCAACTAAATTGCACGGAGAAATAAGAACTGAAGATGAAGAGCGCATTTGCGCGCGCCGGTCATTTCCGAACCAAAGCACAGTGCCAATCTTGTCGACGAAATAAGTTCGCGCTGGTACTTTCTTTTCTTCGTTCAGGTAATTGATAAATTCGATTAAAATTAGTGCTACCTTGTTCCCTGCATTGTCAGGGCTCCCTAGTTGCCTGAACAACGCGCGAAGCATTGGGAAGTCATCGCAGAACGAAGATAAAGAACCAGCAGCTAGCACCTGAAAGGCTGCTAAATGCGCAATCATATTCGTAGCGCAAAAACCAGACGCAGACACAAGTAAGGAACACATACACAGGACGGGCGCTGGACATCAACAGTTGATGTCCAGCGCCCGTACTATGTATGTGTTCCTTACTTGTGCGTGCGTTTGGTTTTTGCGCTACGAATATGATTACAAGTGATTCAAACCAACTAGCCCGCATCACTGCCTTGACTGCGAAATGCGACTGGTTTAGTTTTCGCGCCCAACAAAACATGGTGGATGGAGCTTACGGGCCTTTCGCCAGATGGCGCTGCACATTTTGAATAAATCCAAATGAGGGTGACAGGTACATGGAGGTGCAGGAAAAAGCCTCAGCAGCAAAAGGAAAGAGGAATGCTGCGATAATGAAGCACAGAGCATTGTGGGGATACAATAGGTACGAGGTGCTTCGAGGTCTGTGGAAAGGTGTAATGGTTCCGGGGCTTACTTTTGGGAACTCAGTGTTGTGCATCAGGGCAGAGGTGCAATCGCGAATGGATATAAATCAAAGGACTGTGGGACGCCTCGCGTTGGGTGCTCACGGGAAGACGACAAATGAGGCTGTAAGGGGCGATATGGGATGGGCAGGTTTTGAGGCGAGGGAGGCTCAGAGCGAAATAAGGTTCGAAGGAAGGCTAAGGAATATGAAGGAGAGTAGATGGGCAGAGAAGGTGTTCCGTTACTTGTATAGGAAGAGCGTGGACACACAGTGGAGAAAAAGAACTAGGAGGCTCACTAGTAAATATACGGCTGGTAGTGTAAGCAGTATGTCAACAAAGAGCGTTAAGCGAAAAGTCAGAGAGGCGGAGAGGATTTACTGGATGGCAGCTATGGAGAAAAAACCGGCTTTGAGTAACTACCGAAAGCGCAAAAATGAAATAAGGAGGGAGGCATTTTACGACAATTCAATGGGAAGCGCTTTACTGATTGAAGCGAGATCGGGTTGCCTTAGAACGGGTAGTTATAAAGCGAGATTCAGTAAAGAAGAAGAACAATGCACGTGCTGCGGGGAAGATCAGGAAACGGCGGAGCATGTTCTGATTGAATGTGGAGACATCCACCCAGGTGTACGTTTGGGCACGAGCCTACATGACGCCTTGGGTTTTAGAGACAATGAAAAGCTGAACACACCCGCGATTGAAATAAGTAAGAAACGGTTAGAGTATTGGTGGCAGAAAGCCCCGCCATGGTGGTCTAGTGGTTATGGCGCTCGACTGCTGACCCGAAGGTCGCGGGATCGAACCCGGCCGCGGCGGCTGCATTTTCGATGGAGGCGAAAATGTTTGAGGTCCGTGTACTTAGATTTAGGTGCACGTTAAAGAACCCCAGGTGGTCAAAATTTCCGGAGCCCTCCACTACGGCGTCTGTCATAATCATATCGTGGTTTTGGGACGTTAAACCCCAGATATTATTATTATTATTATTGGTGGCAGAAAACTAGAGAGAAAGGACAAAAATAAATATGCAAAAAAAAATAAGGACATTCTGCCGTAACGGGCACAGAACGGAGCTGAAAACTTAAGTTCTTTTTTTTTTCTGGAGTAAAATAGTTTCAATTGAAGTAAAGACACTAGGCCAACGCTAAGAAAAAAAGGAGTAAAGGTTTTTTTTTCGAGCCTGGTGGTGGTGGGGGTGGTTATAAAGGGGACGCTCATAGCATCCATCCATCCATCCATCCCCTATTAAAGTACCAAAAGTGTTGCCCACACGGCGAGTTGTATAGTTTAAGAGCAAATCAAGACCATATCCAATAAAAGTGCTATTATATTGACTAGAACCTGAGCTTGAAAATCCAAAATGTTGATAGTGATTATAACTATGTATTGATATATTGATTATATGCTAACTATATTTTTGCTTGCTTGTGTGAGTGAGTGTATGAAGCAAGAGAGGACCAAAAGTTGGTCACGGAAGAGCTAGGTGAATGATACTTGCGACCGAATACACTTCTGCGTGTATTGCAATTGAAATGAGGGCCAAGAATTTCTATCCAATCTGCTTCACAGTCGAGTACATCAAGAAACAGGTCAGGTCTACGTTTCTAGCTAACACTGTTCGATGTGAAAGGGAAAGTAGACAACCACCCCTTTGTAGCACAAAGCCACAAGGAAATCCATGCGGATTTCTCAGAAATAAAGCCTCTTAGTCGCCGAAAAATTCGTCCTGGATTTCCTTGTGGCTTTGTGCTACAAATGGGTCGTTGTATACTTTCCCGTTCTTAACCCTTCCGCTACCTTGTTGGTTTCCGCAAAACTGATTTGCAACCGTTCGATATGAATATCGCTGCGCCACCGGGACACGAGGACACACGGTGGTTGTACTCTGCATTGTAGTCGGGAAAACGAACAAGTTTTTTATCTAAGTGTCTCGCGTTTACACATTTCAACCGTAACTTGCTTGATGCACGATAAAACAAATCAAAATTAGTTGACTTATAAGGATTGAGAAAGCAAGGCAAGGTATGACACAGGCGTTGCACTGAAGAATTTAACCATCCATGTCTCGCCTTCTCGTGTCTCATAACTCTGTCTTCATTTCTATTTTAGACGAGCAATCCCTCTTAAACACTTTGCGTTTTCTTTAAATTCAAATTTCAAACATACTCTTAATCTATAGCGATACAACAGATGAAACATATTGCAGTAAGATAGAGAAGTACAGTAAGGTAGGCAGTGCATATTACAGTAAGGTAGGCAGTGGGCGAGTTGGAATTGATGCATATTGTAAAAAAGTCAACGCATACAAGGCGGAACACAAAAAAGGAAGGACACAGTACTGTGTCCTTCCTTTCTTGTGTTCCGTCTTGTTTGCGCTAATTTTTTTGCAATATGCAACAGATGAATTCGGATAATGTGAGTATTGGTAAAGAAGTTAGCAGTTGGTGTTCCAAAGGCGCATTGCAAGTAAACCGAATTATTTCTTTCTTGCATTTTGTGTACTTTTTGCAGCTAAGAAAATGTGGTTGTACCCCAGACTAGTACACATGGAAAAATCCGTAAACAGGGGGTGGGTGCTCGAGCCGATGTTTCGACAAGTGCACTTGTCTTCTTCAAGGCTCAATCGCTTGTCGAAACGTCGGCTCGAGCACCCACCCCCTGTTTACGGACTTTTTCATCGCAAGCTTCCGTCTTCCCCTTCCTGCCGGTTTTTAGACTAGTACACAGTAATTTAAGTAAGAGCAGGCCAAGGAATTATAAATCAGTAATTTAACCTGTGTGGAGGGACGGTGCTTGAGGTGGTGGCGTAGCCAGGGGGTGGCGCACTGGCCCCGTGCCCCCCCCCCCCCGGAATTTTTTCTGCCATGAGACACATACACAATATGACACTCAGCCACACTTTTCGCCCAGACCCCATGTGTCGGACCAAGGGCGTGCCCTCCCCCCCCCCCCCCCCCCAACTCAAGAAAAAAATTTCTGCCTACGCCACTGGTTTGGGGAGACCAACTATACCTGTTATGCGCGCACTCTTTTGGATTATTAAATTTACATGACTATCCCAGGACATATTTGCAGAAAATACCACTCCTAGGCTATCATAATTGTCAACAGTTTCAATGCTGCGACTGTCCAGCGTTCTTACTGTTCCTTGGTCTCTCCGTGTCAGCATGTGTTTTCTTTTTCAACAGCGCAGCTGTTTAAGCTCGGGCAAGGTTCGTTAGTGTCGTACAGAAATTATCATGTTCACGAAGCGGCACGCGCTATATTTGTCCTCTTCATCTTCGGGTTCACTCACAGAACACGTGCGCCACTTTGTCCGGCGTGGAATGCAACAACTCTGATGTGCGTGAGAGTGAGTACAGAGAGAGAGAGAGAGAAAAATGGAGAAAGACAGAGAGAGAAAAAATTCGGCAGATCCCACGCACTCTGGGAATCGATGTAATGCGAAGCAGCCGGCAAAGAGCTGCATACATCGCCTTGTTTGTCTTCGAGCCAAATGAAATCATTCATGCCATGGCATCTAGTCCACCATATATCGCATGTTTGCCATGCACGCATGCATGCACAACGTAGTATACACCATGCCAATGAAACGCATATTCTGGTATATACAATGCACGACCTCTCGCTGATGTTCATCACGCACTCGTGTCGTGCCATACCAATTTTGGTATACATCCAGTTAACAAAACGGCCGGAGGCACACCATGACAGTGGCATGTAAATCATACCGTACATGACATGCATAACATGATTCGCATGTTAAGACCTCTCATTTATATTCGTCATACAGTCACATCGCGCAATATCAATTTTGGTGTATATCAAACGAGCGAAATGGCCGCGAGTATAGCATGTAAATCATGGCATACATGACATGCATGTCATGATTTTCATGTTAACACCTTTCATTTACGTTCGTCATAAAGTCGCTTCGCGCAATGCCAATTTTGGTGTATATCAAGCTAGCGAAGCGGCCGCGAATGCATTATGAGCGTGGCATGTAAATCATGACATACACGACATGCATGTCATGGTTTTCATCTTACCAACTGTTATTCATGTTCTTCATACAGTCACTTCGCGCAATGCCAATTTTGGTGTACATCAATCTACTGAAACGCCCGCTATCGCACCATGAGCGTGGCATGTAAATCAGGTTGTACATGACTTGCATGTCATGATTTTCATGTTACCACCTCTCACTTACGTTCGTCATACGGTCGTGTCACGCAATTTCTTATTTTGGTTTATATCATGCAAGCGAAACGTCCGCAAATGCACCATGAGCGAGGCATGTAAATCATGACATACATGTCATAGATGTCATGGTTTTCATGCCAGCACCTGTTATTGATGTTCTTCATATAGTCACATAGCACAATACCAGTTTTGGTGGATATCAAGCAAGCGAAACGGCCATGAGTGCGCCATGAGCATGACATGCAAATCATGTCGTACATGTCATGATTTTCATGTTACCACGTGTCATTTACGTTCGTCATACAGTCGCTGCGCGCAATACCAATTTTGGTGTACATCAAGCTAGCGAAGCGGCCGCGAATGCATCATGAGCGTGGCATGTAAATCATGACATACATGACATGCATGTCATGGTTTTCATCTTACCAACGGTTATTGATGTTCTTCATACAGTCACTTCGCGCAAACCCAATTTTGGCGTATATCAATCTACTGAAACGGCTGCTAGCGCACCATGAGCGTGGCATGTAAATCAGGTTGTACATGACTTGCACGTCATGATTTTCATGTTACCACCTCTCACTTACGTTCGTCATACGGTTGTGTCGCGCAATACCAATTTTGGTGTATATCATGCAAGCGAAACGGCCGCAAATGCACCATAAGCGTGACATGTAAATCATGACATACATGTCATGGATGTCATGGTTTTCATGCTACGACCTGTTATTCATGTTCTTCATACAGTCACATAGCACAATGCCAATTTTGGTGTATATCAATCTAGCGAAACGACCGCGAGTGCGCCATGAGCGTGGCATGTAAATCATGTCATACATGACATGCATGTCATGATTTTCATGTTACCACCTGTCAGTTATGTTCGTCACACAGAAATGTCTCGTCATACCAGTTTTCGTATATATCCATTCATTTAAACGGCCGCGAGCGCCCCGAGACCATGTCATGTAAATCATGCCGCACATGACATGCGTGTCATGATTTGCACGTTAGGAGCTGTCATTATTTTCGCCATGAACTCTTGTCACGTCATACCAGTTTCGGTATATATGAAATTAACGGAACGGCCGCAAGAGCCTAAGGTCGTGGAATGTAAATCATGCTGTTCTTGACATGCGTGTCATGATTTTCATAATATGACCTGTCATTTATGTTCGTAATAAGACCATGTTATGACACACCAATTTTGGCATACATCCGATTAACGAAACGGCCAGGAGAGCACAAAGACGTAGGCGGCTAGATATATAGATAGATACGCTCAAAGTCGCAGAAGTTCGCTAAGAAATGCTTCGCATTTAAAAGCGATGGAAATTAAGAGAAAGAGAGAAATTCTTGCCGAAAAAAATTGTTGTCGAGGCGGCAATAAAACCCACACCGCCGATCCGAAAGTGAGCGTCGTGACCACTCGGCTATCCAGGTACGTTAGCAGATCATAGCCTTGTACAGCACTACAAGGGGTGGAAAAATGAAGTGACGGTGAGGAGGAGAGATGTGAACGTGTGGAAGAGGGAAAGGAGGAGAGAGTGAAGCATAGCATAGCCTTTTATATTACAAGGCTATGCTATGCTTTGTATGCCTTGTATATTACAAGGCTATGCTATGCACCCCCAAGGGGATGGGAAAGTGAAGTGAGGGTGAGGAGGAGGGAAAGGAGCAGGAGAGAGGGTGAACCGTAGCATAACCGTGTATAATATAGTATACAGGGCTATGCTAGAATTCTTGCTACTATACTATACGGGATGCGCAGCGCCTATAGGGGCGCCACTGAAAGCCGCGTAGCGGCGGCCGTTGGAACCGCTGGCGGGTCGCGTAGCAGACGCCTCCTTTCACTGCAAGCATGACGGAAGTGTGCGCATGCGATTTGCCGCTTGTGCGCGTTCCAACCAAATACAGTAAAACCTCGGTGATACGAATCTCACTGGGTGACCAAAAATATTCGTATCATCCGAAATTCGTATCACCAGAAAACATGAAAAATTAGTATGCGACAAAAGAAAGTTGGCATACGTTTTGATTCAGTGTTTCTCAGGGCCGCAGCACCGTCATGAACAGCTCTGAATGATTGCCATTAAAGTTTTTCGACGTCAACGATCATACTTGTACTCGTAAATATACGGCTCTTGTACGCGTGTGTAATTAATGAACCAGACGTGTTGTGACCCGTGACCGCTTGTAGCCCCCTCTTAATCTTGCTACGCTTTTCTGCATGACCCAGAGTACTGCGGCGAAAGTCACTATAGAAGAGCTCTGCACGCGACAGATGAACGAAAGAATATTTTAGAATAGCTGTCCTTTGATGCAGTTATTTTCTTATCGCGGTGGTGTTGGGAGTGCTTTTCGGGAGATTTACGGCCATGCCCGCACAATCGAGAGGTTTGCTCACAATTTGGGAGTCTCCCGTGCAAATCGGAGAGTTGGCAGGTGTGCGCGTGTGTTGCGAGGCCTAGCTCCTTCGCCAAAACCGTCCGTTTCGTCTCTTGGGGTCTTCGTTCGGCTTTCATGGGACTTCATGACGGACCCGCAGCACAAGTTTGCCTTGTTTCATAGAACGTCTGATTGCGTGGACATGTCTTGCATCGACGTGGCAGGCACGTGTTAACACAGTGCAAACACGCTGCTGCCTCGAGCACAGGAGCACGCGTCAACGCGTCGGGAAAAAAAACGCGACGTCAACGTCATCTGTAATCTAAACGCGAAGGCGCATAAAGGCCTCCAAGATTCGCGCGCACTATCTCGGTGGCAACGACGCACCGTTGACGGTCGCCCAGCGCGCATGCCCGCGCACGAGCGGGACTGCCGCGCCTTCCCCGACAGCGCGGGCAGCACCTTTTCGTACCTGTGCGCTAGCGTACGTTCGTATCAAACGTCGCGGGGTGAAAATCGGTTCGCAACATCGGTACCCCAATACATTGCAGGCTAATGCGCCTTAGCCGGGACCGCACAAAAATTCGTATCACCCCGAAATTCGTACGAACCGTGATCGTATCACCGATGTTTTACTGTAATTACTTTTGCGGCGATAGTGTGCGCAAAGGAGCCGCACTTTATAGTAGTGGCCATGTGTCCGATGTCAGAGCTATGTTGGACGACAATGTCATCATACGCGCCAAGTGTTTGCCACAGACAAGCGTCGACAAGCTTCCCTACGAAGTGGAGCTCATCGTAAGTACACCGCTTTCTTTATAACGTCCCGATCACAAATGCCTGCATGCGTTGACCCATGAACCAACGTTTTTTCCTCGACACAGTAGCTTCGTCTACGTGCCATGTGTTTATTAGTAGATTTTGAGGGAGCGCTGTCGCACCGGCGCATGGATTTCACGGGTGCGGCCACGCGAAGTGTCAGCGTTGGTAAAACTTTGAAACCGGCATGATAAACTTGTGAAAAAATATCTCGGCAGCTTGCGCTGGTGGCGCGGGACTGAGTCACTGTGGACCTGGTGGTCACCTAGCTTGTCATAACAGCTTGGCTACGTATTTGCTGGGTGTGTTCAGATAAGAACGTCGGTGCATGTCCGTCGACCCTCTGTAATTTCGCTGAAAAAAATATATTTTGTTGTCTATAAGTGAAAGCAGGCGTTCTCTTATTATTTCGACCTTTCTTAAGCGAATTGAGCTGTTCCTTGTTTATGTGCTTTCTTTTTTTCTTCTTTTTTAGGGAGCGGGCGAGTGCGGTCGGGCTGCAGAAGCGCCGCTTGTGCCGCCAAGCAGCGTCTGCGTTATCACGTTAAACCGACGTGCCATGGGTCCTCTCAGTGGATCCTCTCCAGCCACCTCCTTTGTGAGCCGTACGCAGGCACCGTGATCGCATTCCAGTGCCATCATTAGATAGAATCAGAGGCGTAGCCAAGGGGGGGGGGGAGGGAGTTGGGGGTTCAACCCCCCCCCTCGCAATTTTTCAGTTTTGCTTCCGTATATACACGCACACATACAAACGCACGCACGAACATACATAAAGTATGGTTGAACCCCCCCCCCCCCCTCGAAAAAAATTTCTGGCTACGCCCCCGGGTAAAATGCAGCCGATTTCGTGCAGCACACGTGTGATTCCACGGCGCATTTGTAAAGGAGCCGTCACCTGCCCCACATTCTCTGGCATTGCGCTTCGCGCCATTCGTGTTTCAGAGAGCCTAGGCATCGCGTCTTATCAGTAATAACAACCTCATGTGCATTGTAGCGTCTACAATGCAAGCGAGGCGACCAAGTGTAAACGTAGTAGCGTTCGCTGAAGACGTAGCGACATAAATGGAGAAATGAAAACACGGTAATTGTTCTAACACTGCCGTAAACAGAGCGCGATTGCTTACTTTCCACGTCGTACAGCTGCAATCCACCGCCGCCGTCGCTCTCGCTCATAAAATAGCACCGGAAACCTGTAGAAGTGCGTTCCTGGCGATCTTTTATGTGTGTTTGAGCAGCTGAGAACGCGCAGAAGTTATTTTTCGACATCGCTGAGGCCCGACAGAGTCGTTAAATCACGAAGAAAACACATCCATCCGTGCACTCGCGTTGACGCTCACGGGAACACTGCTCGCCGGGACCCGTCAGCGCTTCTGAGCCGTGGCGGCAGATGGCGTCGACGGCGCTTTGCGCATCGCCTATATATAGTATAGTAGCAAGGGGTGGGAAAGGGAAGTGAAGGTGAGGGGGAGGAAAACCAGGAGAGGAACAACGCAAGCTCCGCTATTTCCACAGTCTTAGCATCACTAGTGGGCAGCTGCCCCAGATTTTTTTCCTATTTCGCTTAAGCTCTGTCAATGCATCAAAGTTCAGCACGCAGGGATGCAACAGCTGCGCCAATTGTGCCATTTTGATACAATTTGGTATTTCTGCGCCGATCTGCGCCAAAACCGCGATATTGGTCGAAATTGCGCCAAGCTGCGCCAAAACGTCCTAGGTAACCGCAAATTTTTTTAGTTGCGCTAGTTTTAGCGGGGAACGAAGCTGCTCTACAGGGTCATTCAACATGAGCAAAGGTGAGCGCCCATTTAATGTGGAAGCGCCGCGTAAAGAAAATTAACTGACAAACGTGCCATTTGACACGTGCTGCAAATCTTTGTGGGGATGTCGTTATTGTTTGGTGGAGTCCGGTTCAACTCTGCCTTTGTTCACCTAGCAGTGCTCACGTGCACGAATGCGCGGGTTGTATATACAGTAAAGTCTTTTTAAATGTACTGACGAGTAAAATTTTGTTTAGAGAAGTACTACATACGGAAACCCTGACCGCCTTAGGCGAACGAGTTCGTCAAGGTACTCGCTCCCGCGAACTCGCGGTGAGACCGACACTACAATGTGCCGAAAAAGGCCTTCCGCTTTTTGGCAAATGTGGACATTGGTCGACTAATCATTTTGACTTTGTCGCGAGTGCAGTCACCGCTTTCCTGGCACGAAGGTTTGATGGCAGGTACCAACGAGCACGCCAGTGCGAGTTATCGCCGGCAACCTTACCGCGATCAGCATCTTTATATCTGCTCGGTAGCGCGTGCGGCATAGCGCGTTTGGTGACAGAGGTGCCTTGCACATAGAAGGAAGGGTCGATGATTACTGGGCGAAGATCTTCGGCCTGAAGGCAACCACAGGGGCACCGAGATACCCTTTGCTTTCTAAGCTTATCAAAGCGCTGCTTTCTCTGCCTCACGGCAACGCCGACCTAGAACGGGGATTCAGCGAAAATAAGCACCTTCTAGATGGCCGGAGCTTGCTGAGCATTCCCAGTATTAATGGAATGCGCCATGTCAGAAGCTTTCTTCAACGGTATGACGGTGACGCAACCAAAGTGCCTCTCAGCGCAGATCTTCTGAGAAGTGTAAGGCAATCGCGTGCCAGATATGCACAGAGAGTCAACTCTGAAGAACACACATGCAAGCGGAAGGCAACAGAAGAGCCTGCCTCTGAGCAGCCTTCTCAAGAAGCTGAAAAGAAAACATTGGAGGACCAAGTGGCCGCCAGCAAGGCAATGCTCAGTAGTGCCGAGGAAATAATCAGCTTGGGCGTAAAACAAAAAGACATCAACAAAGTTGCAAGTAGCCATGTACTCCTAACAAAAGGGAATGAAAGCCTTGAGCAGGCACTTAAGAAGCTGGATGAGCACACAAAAAAATGGCTAAGAAGGCCAAGTGTTGATATCCTGTTGCCGATGCCTGCACTATGTTTTGTGAGATTCTAGTCAACTTCTAGTCATATAGATTAATGGTCTTATTTATGTTCAGTATAGTTAAATACTTCCCAGGTGGAAGACCTGTTTGGTGTGCAATTTAGTGTTATTTATGTTCAGTATAGTTAAATACTTCCCAGGTGGAAGACCTGTTTGGTGTGCAATTTAGTGCTAGTCTTCTTATAGGCCAGCCGAATGCTGCAACAGCAATTTGTAGTACAAATAAAAATATTTTCAGCTTTTACACCATCTTTTTGTGTCTTTCTTTGCTTGGACCTATTCATACTAAGCATTTCTATAAACCTTTACTGTAGATTGAATAACGCAACTACTCGACGGGACACAAGGAAGATACACACACAACAGAGCGCTATACCTTCAACAATGAATTTTATTTCCTTTTCCTTAGAAAGTTTCGTCTAAACCTTGGTGCAAATTCACCATGCACAAGGCCTTGGTGGTTTCCGCAGAATTCATTGGTCTTATTCAGCATGTTATGCGCTGACAACATGATTGTGGTGCCATCGAAAGGTTTCCATATAGATATTTTGTTACTGTTCCTAAAGGAGGCTTTGTTTGTGAAGCTGCTCCAAATTTGGAATTTAGTGCTCCAAAACTGAGTTTTTTTTGTCCGTAACCTGCTCCAAATTTGGATTTTCCTGCTCCAAAAGCAAGATTTTCCTGCTCCAAAAATTGCTCCAAATCCTATTTTGGCTGTTGCATCCCTGAGCACGCCAAATAGCCCAGCAAACTGCTTTCTTGAACGCTTCCCTTTGTCATCATGTACCCACTGGGCGAGGAAACTAAAATGCTAAATTGTATTGATTACTTCATTTGATTTTTCTATATTAAGTTTTTTTGTGAATAATGCTCATTTGTATTTCTTACTTCATTTTACTCTATGTATGAACCCTCAAAAAAAAGTTGAGAGTATTGTTACGCAAATAAATAAATACCCCTTTCGCTCGTGATAACTAAGTTTACAGGAGTTAAACCTCAGTCAATATTTTTCGTGGGCGTTTGACCAGCGGGTTCAACAAGGACTTTCCTTTCATGAAGTTCCGTGCATTTTCCGTTATGTAGACGATCACCTGGTCATTCTCCTCCCGCACGCGATAACCTCGAAATTATGCCATTTCCCCCCTAAAGTTGTCTGAATCCGCCTCTGGACGTCGGTAGCAAGGTTTCTAACCGGGCTAGTTGGTGAAGATCACCTGGTCTGGAGGTCTGACCTTGACCCGTGAGATGACTAGCGATAGCTGCCTTCCTGGACTTAAAACTTCATTTCGCCGCCAAACCCATCGGTTGGTCTTACAATACGACGAGAAAGAAGACTCCGTTGACGTTTAAAAGCGCGTATCCTTAGCTGGTTAAGCGAGCTAACATAACCTTAGCCGCCCTCAAAAAGTTCTGTGAGCTTAACATGGACACTAACGTTACTCAGCAAATGCAGTGCACCATTTCGGCTGGATACCCCAAAAACTCCATCAAATATGTGCGCTGTAGTCTGCTGCAGAGACTTTAACGTAGTACAAATAAGAAAAAAACCATCAAAAAGGAGAAATGGCAGATTATGCCATACATTCATCGTGTTTAGCGTAACACTTTAATTAGTGGCGAGCCATTACGGCGTCAAAATCGTCTTCTCGGCTCGTAGTAAGCTCAGCAGTGTGTGCCCTGTAGTGGTGCAAATAATAACGGTAGGCCTCAATGCTTCGCGAATCGCGATAAGAAATACTATATTTGTGACGTAGTGTATTCAGGTCCTGTCTCATGCCACAGGTCCTACATTGGAAAAACCGGTGTTTCAATGAAAAGGCATGTGAAAATAACTGGACTGCAAGGTAAAACGCATACAGTCCCTTGCGAATTTGGCTAAGTCGACTCAAAGCGAAAGCCTTCTTATTTTTCTTCTCACTCGATTGCATTGATTTCGAGCTTTCTGCACTTCAAGTTGTTTTGCAGTGCCTCGGGGATCGGCGTATCTATGACCACGCGATGATTTCATGTGATGACGTCATCATGTGACATCATCAAGAGCTCACAAATTTTTGCAAACTGTGACGTTACGATGAGGCCATAGGGTGATGTCATCATTCGATTATTTTTTGTATCACTCGTGTTTCCGCCGACGGTCATTTTTCGCGTTTGGTGAGGCTTCCAAAGCTTTCACCTTAATAACGCAGAAGTCACCACAGCCCCACATTGTGAATGATGCAAAGGTAAATGTGAGGGGAAGAAACACACTACTTCAAAACCAATCTTTGAATTATGACCTCTTCGTTCTGATCGAGAAACCAGACTGAAAACGCGGTTACCGAAGGATGTCTTATCGTCAAAACTTGCGACAACAAGAAACTGCCTTTCCGGAAAATAACTTGTAAAA